>NC_134357.1:293054777-293117277 GCF_048569485.1 Anomaloglossus baeobatrachus | reverse complement strand
GGTAACTATCGCGACCGATGCTGGAGCTTCTGCTGTCAGCGCATCAACAGCAGACATCATACGCAGGAGCCGCTTACCTCTGATTGGTCAGCACGCTGCCTTTGAGAAGCGGCTAACAGTGGAAGTTCCTCCATCATCGCGATGGTTACCGGATACACATACTGTACCTGCAGACTACAAGAACCAGGAGGCCGGCGAGGGAATGGAAGGTAAGGTGAGCATAATATGTGTGTGTGCGTGTGTGTTTCTGTGTGTTTTTGTAAGTTTGTGCGGACTGCAAGAGCGGGTCAGAGCGCGGTGAAAGTACGGAACCGGAAGTGTGTGTGGTGAGTATTTGCTCGTACAGCAAAGTTTACAAATTTACAGCACACTTTGCTCGTATAGCGAAATACTCGCACACCAAGTTGCTCGTAAACCGAGGTTCCACTGTACAGTATATACAAAACAAGGCACAACACTGTAGTGGACATGGCATGATATGATATACAGTTAGGTCCAGAAATATTTGGACAGTGACACAAGTTTTGTTATTTTAGCTGTTTACAAAAACATGTTCAGAAATACAATTATATATATAATATGGGCTGAAAGTGCACACTCCCAGCTGCAATATGAGAGTTTTCACATCCAAATCGGAGAAAGGGTTTAGGAATCATAGCTCTGTAATGCATAGCCTCCTCTTTTTCAAGGGACCAAAAGTAATTGGACAAGGGACTCTAAGGGCTGCAATTAACTCTGAAGGCGTCTCCCTCGTTAACCTGTAATCAATGAAGTAGTTAAAAGGTCTGGGGTTGATTACAGGTGTGTGGTTTTGCATTTGGAAGCTGTTGCTGTGACCAGACAACATGCGGTCTAAGGAACTCTCAATTGAGGTGAAGCAGAACATCCTGAGGCTGAAAAAAAAGAAAAAATCCATCAGAGAGATAGCAGACATGCTTGGAGTAGCAAAATCAACAGTCGGGTACATTCTGAGAAAAAAGGAATTGACTGGTGAGCTTGGGAACTCAAAAAGGCCTGGGCGTCCACGGATGACAACAGTGGTGGATGATCGCCGCATACTTTCTTTGGTGAAGAAGAACCCGTTCACAACATCAACTGAAGTCCAGAACACTCTCAGTGAAGTAGGTGTATCTGTCTCTAAGTCAACAATAAAGAGAAGACTCCATGAAAGTAAATACAAAGGGTTCCCATCTAGATGCAAACCATTCATCAATTCCAAAAATAGACAGGCCAGAGTTAAATTTGCTGAAAAACACCTCATGAAGCCAGCTCAGTTCTGGAAAAGTATTCTATGGACAGATGAGACAAAGATCAACCTGTACCAGAATGATGGGAAGAAAAAAGTTTGGAGAAGAAAGGGAACGGCACATGATCCAAGGCACACCACATCCTCTGTAACACATGGTGGAGGCAACGTGATGGCATGGGCATGCATGGCTTTCAATGGCACTGGGTCACTTGTGTTTATTGATGACATAACAGCAGACAAGAGTAGCCGGATGAATTCTGAAGTGTACCGGGATATACTTTCAGCCCAGATTCAGCCAAATGCCGCAAAGTTGATCGGACGGCGCTTCATAGTACAGATGGACAATGACCCCAAGCATACAGCCAAAGCTACCCAGGAGTTCATGAGTGCAAAAAAGTGAAACATTCTGCAATGGCCAAGTCAATCACCAGATCTTAACCCAATTGAGCATGCATTTCACTTGCTCAAATCCAGACTTAAGACGGAAAGACCCACAAACAAGCAAGACCTGAAGGCTGCGGCTGTAAAGGCCTGGCAAAGCATTAAGAAGGAGGAAACCCAGCGTTTGGTGATGTCCATGGGTTCCAGACTTAAGGCAGTGATTGCCTCCAAAGGATTCGCAACAAAATATTGAAAATAAAAATATTTTGTTTGGGTTTGGTTTATTTGTCCAATTACTTTTGACCTCCTAAAATGTGGAGTGTTTGTAAAGAAATGTGTACAATTCCTACAATTTCTATCAGATATTTTTGTTCAAACCTTCAAATTAAACGTTACAATCTGCACTTGAATTCTGTTGTAGAGGTTTCATTTCAAATCCAATGTGGTGGCATGCAGAGCCCAACTCGCGAAAATTGTGTCACTGTCCAAATATTTCTGGACCTAACTGTATATACAAATATATACATATACTGCAAGATCATCTGAGACCAGCCACCCGGAAAGCTGCTGCAACAATCTGCATAACCAAATAATTTCTGCACAAACTATCAGAAAACCATCTCAGGGAAGCTAGTCATCCTCATCGCGGCTTAACCTGACTGCAGTTTGCCATCATAACCAACTTGAGTGGACAAATGCACATATTCGAGGGTGTCTGGCAAATTGGAGAGATGTTCTCTTCACAGATGAATCCCAGGTTTCACTGTACAGTACAGACGGCAGATACTGACTCGTTTTACCCCCCCCGGACATTCCCAATATTATAAAACTGCCTTTCTACTTACAATAATGTTCATTTTAAGGAACAATTTCAATCTCGGCACTACTCACAAAAAGGTAGGGTTCTTTGGCTTTTGCGTAACATTTCAGGATGTTCCTAATATGCACTCTAACTTGTTCAGGTGAACTTAATGTGTCTTACTCTGAACTTTTGAATGCACATGTCCAACCTCTCAATGTTTCAGTAATTTTGGACAGCTTAATGCTCTCTAATAAGTAACTTAATGACAAAATTCACAACAGTTCGATCCATGAATCACCCAATAAATTTCAGGGTTCAATTAGAAATGGTATTTAAACAGTCCTCCTCATCATGTTCACATTTTGACATCATGAGACCAAAACAACACCTAACAATTGATCAACAATATCTCGCCATTGTGAAACTTCACGCAGGATGTTCTCAGATGGAAGTGGCCACTGAGCTTAGAGTGTCATCAGCAGGTTGTAACAGAGATACAGAGAGACTGTAAAAGTCACAGAGAGGCATAAAAGTGGATGTTTGGCAACGTCCCACACTGATGACCGCTTCATTGTGAACAATGCCCTTCGGAACAGATGATGAATGCCACACAACTCCAGGAACATTTAAAAGAGGTGAGGGGCACCCAAGAGTCACATCAAAGCATTCAAAACTGTTTACATCATCATGGTTTGCGTGCTAGACAACCTGCAAGGGTACCTGACAACACCACCCGGCACAGGCATCATTATCTTGCTGGATGAGGGACCAGTCCGCCTCAGTGCTGTTCACTGATGAAAGTCAATTCAGTCGATGCAGAGAGGAAATGATGGCTGCCAATGATGTTAGAGATGTCATGGAGAGTGTTGTGCTTCATCCACTTTTGTCACCAGATGAGCCTTTGGTGGTGGTGTGGGCAGGTGTGTCTATTCAATACAGTACTGCCCTACACTTTGTTAATAATGCAATGACATGCCCCTGCTACTTGAATAACATCCTTAATCCAGTCATTGTGCCTCTGCTTAAACAACACAGGCCTAATTTCATCTTCATGGATGACAATCCTCCAGCTCAGCCAGGTTGCATCATTAGGGAAGAGACTGGGTTACTTGAAATGGAGTGGCCTGCACTTTGTCCACACCTGAATCCCATAGAAAACCTATGGGATCAGCTGAGTCGCCTTGTAGAGGCTCGCAACTCTGTACCCTAGAACCTCAATGACCTGAGGGCCGCCTTTCAGGAAGAGTGTGATGCCATGCCTCAGTAGACAATAACTTGATGTGTAAACAGCATGAGACGTTGTTGACAAGTTGCAAATGATGCTCAAGACCACATAACAAGTTATTGAGGCTGAGAGATGGGTGGGTCTGGCTAACTACATACCTCCACACATGGGTGTGTCTCAGTTGGTATAATCGAACTGTTGGGCACATGGCATTTGTGAGAAGCAGCCTCTGAGAGAGTGTGTGCACTGACAGGAGTTAGTCTGAAGGGGCTGCTAAACTGTGGGAAGAGCTAGTGAAGCCTCTCTGAAGGGACCCCCTGGGAGAAGAGATGGCCCACTTTGACTGGCCGGGATCAATGATTGGAGCTGGACATAGCTCTACTAGGATACCGGAGAAGTGTATCTAAACCTGTGTGGGTCATACCGTAAGGTAATGGAGTTGAATTCCGTGCTTATTTCTACTGGCAGGGGTCAGTGGAATACTACTGTGGAGGAGTGTATCCGAACCTGTGCGGCCTTATCATGAGGTAACGGACTTGAAATCTATGTAGGCATACTGGCGGGGTCAGTGGGATACTTGAGTAGTGAATCTAAACCTGAGCAGGTGTAGTCCGAATAGTATGGATTTGAAATCCGGATTTATGTTATGCATGACAAATAAACCACTGGACTTTTTAATAAGTGCGTTTCTGTACGTTACCTCTGAGGCGCAGCCAAGTGAGTGACCCCCCCATCACATGAAGTAACTGAACTTTCACTATATTATATATATATATATATATATATATATATATATATATATATATACACAGTACAGACCAAAGGTTTGGACACACCTTCTCATTCAAAGAGTTTTCTTTATTTTCATGACTCTGAAAATTGTAGATTCACATTGAAGGCACCAAAACTATGAATTAACACATGTGGAATGAAATACTTAACAATAAAGTGTGAAACAACTGAAAATATGTCTTATATTCTAGGTTCTTCAACTAGCCACCTTTTGCTTTGATTACTACTTTGGACACTCTTGCCATTCTCTTGATTAGCTTCAAGAGGTAGTCACCGGAATTGGTTTCCATTTTCCAATAGTCTTGAAGAAGTTCCCAGAGATGCTTAGCATTTGTTGGTCATTTTGCCTTCACTCTGCGGTCCAGCTCACCCCAAACCATCTCGATTGGGTTCAGGTCTGGTGACTGTGGAGGTCAGGTCATCTGTCGTAGCACCTCATCACTCTCCTTCTTAGTCAAATAGCCCTTACACAGCCTGGAGGTGTGTTTGGGGTCATTGTCCTGTTGAAAAATAAATGATGGTCCAACTAAACGCAAACCGGAAGGAATAGCATGTCGCTGCAAGATGCTGTGGTAGCTATGCTGGTTCAGTATGCCTTCAATTTTGAATAAATCCCCAACAGTGTCACCAGCAAAGCACCCCCACACCATCACACCTCCTCCTCCATTCTTCACGGTGGGAACCAGGCATGTGGAGTCCATCCTTTCAGCTTTTCTGCGTCGCACAAAGACATGGTGGTTGGATCCAAAGAGCTCAAATTTGGACTTATCAGACCAAAGCACAGATTTCCACTGGTCTAATGTCCATTTCTTGTGTTCTTTAGCCCAAACAAGTCTCTTCTGCTTGTTGCCTGTCCTTAGCATGTGGTTTCTAGCACCTATTTTACCATGAAGGCCTGCTGCACAAAGTCTCCTCTTAACAGTTGTTCTAGAGATGTGTCTCCTGCTAGAACTCTGTGTGGCATTGACCTGGTCTCTAATCTGAGCTGCTGTTAACCTGCGATTTCTGAGGCTGGTGACTGTGATAAACTTATCCTCCGTAGTAGAGGTGACTCTTGGTCTTCCTTTCCTGGGGCGGTCCTCATGTGAGCCAGTCTCTTTGTAGCGTTTGATGGTTTTTGCTACTGCACTTGGGGACACTTTCAAAGTTTTCCCAATTTTTCAGACTGACTGACCTTCATTTCTTAAAGTAATGATGGCCACTTGTTTTTCTTTACTTAGCTGCTTTTTTCTTGCCATAATACAAATTCTAACAGTCTATTCAGTAGGACTATCAGCTGTGTATCCACCAGACTTCTGCACAATACAACTGATGGTCCCGACCCCATTTATAAGGCAAGATATCCCACTTATTAAACCTGACAGGGCACACCTGTGAAGTGAAAACCATTTCCGGTGACTATCTCTTGAAGCTCATCAAGAGAATGCCAAGAGTGGGCAAAGCAGTAATCAAAGCAAAAGGTGGCTACTTTGAAGAACCTAGAATATAAGACATATTTTCAGTTGTTTCACACTTTTTTGTTAAGTATTTCATTCCACATGTGTTAATTCATAGTTTTGATGCCTTCAATGTGAATCTACTTTTTTTGAGAGTCATGAAAATAAAGAAAACTCTTTGAATGAGAAGGTGTGTCCCAACGTTTGGTCTGTACTGTATATATATTCCGCAGAGTGGGTGGGATCATATCTTCCAACTTTTAGAAATCAGGAGACAGACATGTATTGTTGCATGTACACAGTAATCATGCCTCTTTTGAAACCACTTAGTGTTCTCATCCACAAAACCCCTTTCATGGCCATTGTGAGGCAAATCCCGGGATATGAAGATGAATTATGACTCCAGTCATAATCCCTCATCACTCCCTGGCAGTGCCCCCTCCCTTCTTGTTCTCAGTGTTCCACTTACACCTCCATGGCCATGTCCTGTGATATGGAAAATAGGTGGCTTAGGGACAATGGACACAGGATGACTCCCTGCCGTGACCCTGTAGTGGGGGCTGCTAGCTAGTTAGCAAGGCTATGGAAATAGCCAGACAGAACGACTCCAGTAAAAAATGGTTCATATCTCGCAAGCCATATTTCCGATAAATATGGCAACCATAAAAATGGTGTCTCCGCATGCGGACGATGCCGGCACACCCTTTTTATGGGAGCAGGACATTGGGAAATGCCCCAGGCGTGATATCAGCCAATGGGGAACTGGCAGACAGGTCATGAGTCCCCTCGTTCTGTGGCTAAATTCATAGCTGTCACAATGAGAGCGTTGGCGTCCGCCTACGACGCTCCCAGGCAAAGTTATGGCCCATATTCCATGTTGGGATATTGTCCATAACTCAAGCCAGGGGTGGAGCAGTGCTCCCTGTGAGGTCACTAAGGTAGGAGGGGACCTGGATTTGTCCAGGTTGATAACCCTACTTCGGCCATTTTCCAGTGTTCTTTTCGCTGGGGGCACGTGTAGGAAACATCTGTGGGAAGGATCCTAGAAACCTAGCCTACAGCGCCCCCCTGTGGCCAGACGCAACAAGGTAACTGCTGGAACTGTGTATGCCTGTTTGTAACCCATGCTTTGATTGTAACTGTACTCTGACATATGTATATTCTGTAGATTCCCTATTGTATATATTGTAGTTTCTAGTGTGCTTTAGGCTGATTAAATTATATAATTAATCTTGGGCTGTTCTGTTATCTCGATCTTGAATCCCACGTCTGTGTGTTCGGCTAATAGTTACCGTAAATCGGTTGGTGGCAGCGAGTTGTGCCAAGGATTATTGTGGGGAGGCCAGTGAGATTCGGGGAGATTTTATATATTCCGCCCGCGGAGGTCGGGGGAATATATACCTTACTCTCACCGGGGACCCTTCAATAATCGGCATAAGTAGTATAGCGGCCTCCTTGCTTATGGTCGGGCAATTCCATAATTGGCCTGACTATAAGAGGGGCGCTAGAGAGCGCGTCACGTGCTCTGTCTGTCGGTCGGGAGGTATAAAGGAGGGGTGACCCCCACTTGTTACCCCCCGATTGTGACGTACTGGTAGCCAGCGCGGGGGATTTTTGAGTGACCCCCCCGGTGGTTTGTGACATATTGGTGGCAAGCGGTGGGATCGAGATAATAGTGTGTGTGAGTGTGAGACCCATACTCCCAGACACTAAAGACTGCCTGCAGCAGCTGTGGCTGCTGGGGTCTTCAGACTAGCTCAACACTAGAGTGTCAGAGTGCAGATACTGTAAGGTGTGTGGAGGCATCAGGTGTCAGTTCTGTGTCAGTGACCAAAAGTCTGCAAGAATGGCTGATGGCACCAGGAGCAGAGCTATGCAACTGGCCAATGCTAAGGCAGGAGCCGAAGAGAGGGAGGACGGTGCTGTGGACAGCAATGAGGAGGTTGCCCACGAGTCCTCCAGGAGCTCGACGCCAGAAAACCGTTCTGCCGAGGACATTGCGCAACCTGGCACTGCTGGACAAGATGAGGAGGAGCTCACCCAAGGTTCCTCAACGAGCCAGATGCCAGCCCTCCGCTCTGAAAGGGACAGTGAATCGCCTAGCTCTGCAGCGTGCCGCAGATCACCACGTGCCATTCCACCGAGCCTGGGAGGCTCGGATAGCCTTCTTCAAATGGCTATGGCCCTTCTCCAGGCTGGAGACCAGAAGGGCTACAAGGAACTCCTGGCAGAGCGCAGGGCAGAGCGGCAGGCAGCGCGTGACGCTGAGGCTGCGGAGCGGCACGCAGAGCGTGAGGCTGCGGAGCGAGAGCGGCAGGCAGCGCGTGAAGAGCGAGAGCGAGAGCGACAGGCAGACCGTGACTACCAGCTGCAGCTAGCTCAGCTCCGGCCCTCATCAGCCACACGTGACCTTCGAGACACCAAACTTCCAAAGGTCCGTGTTGAGGACTTCCCAGTGCTGGAGAAGGATGGAGACTTGGACTCTTTCTTGACTGCTTTTGAACGGACTTGCTTGCAGCACCATCTGGACAAGGACCAGTGGGCCAAATACCTGACCCCCCGTTTAAGGGGTAAGGCCCCGGATATCCTTGGGGACTTGCCTGCTGAGGCAGATCAGGGCTACGACACCATCAAGCGGGCCCTGATCCAACAGTACAACCTCACTCCAGAGTCCTACCGCAAGAAGTTCCGGAGCCTACAGAAGGGACCAAAGGACTCCTGGGCTGACCACCGGCGGGCACTTGCCCGAGCTGCCGACCACTGGACCCAAGGCCTGCAGCTTTCCACCGGACCGGAGATCCTGGACTTGTTCATCACGGAGCAACTCTTGTGGAACTGCCCTGAGGATCTCCGCCAGTTCATCCGAGACCAGAAGCCAAAGGGGTCCACGGCTACAGCTGCCCTTGCCGATGACTACACCAACAACCGGGCCCCTGAGGCCAGGAGAGCGGCCACCAGCAGCACCTGGAGAGGGGGTAAGATGAATTCTGCGACTGCCCCACCTGCCCCTAGACTGCAGGGGGTGTCCCCCTCAACTCCCCTCTCCAGGCCCGTGGCGGAACCAAGACGGTGCCACCAGTGCAACCTACCTGGACACTTCAAGGCCATGTGCCCTCAGCGTCCCAAGGCCCCGGCTCCGTCCCCGTCCCAAGGGCCGCCCAAGGTGTATTGTGTGGGTGGGGGTGGTGGTAGGTCCCTGGACAGCTTCCAACCTGTCACCGTCGGCCGGTCTGTGACCATAGGACTGCGAGACAGCGCCTCGGAGGTGACTCTGGTGCGGCCTGAGATGGTGTCCCCCCAAGACTTGATCCCTGGAAAAACCCTCGCTGTCTCCGGGATTGGAGGCATTGACCCGGCGCTGCCTGTTGCTGACATTTATGTGGACTGGGGCGCAGGGCGAGGGGTGAGGGAGGTGGGGGTAACTGATCGGATCCCTGCAAACGTGCTACTTGGGACAGATTTGGGGCAGATAACCTCCCAGTTTGGGCCCCAACCAAGGGTTGAACCTTCAGCCCGTACTGACATGCCTCCGGACAATGTTAATGTGTTATCTATGAATGATGTAAGGGAGGAGGGAGTGAACTCTGATATTTCTGCTTGCATAGACACCATAGACACACACTCAGCTGCAGCTGTGACAGGGGAGGGGGTCAGAGAAAGGTGTGACAATGCCTCTACAAGTAACCAGCCTGTGAGCTGGGATCTGTTGCCCTCTGCAGGGATAAGCAGAGAGCAGGGTGCTGCAGGGGGAGGACCAGTGTGTGGGGTGGGGGCTACCACAGCAAATGTGGGGTCCCCAGAGATTTCACAGCGGGGTTCTGTTGCTGCAGGAGGGGAACAGGCAGGTGAGATTGGGGCCGGTCCAGGAGCGGAAGTGCTCCCAGGTAAGATCTCGGTGCATGGTTCCCCCACAACCGGGGTGTCAGGAAGCCAGGTAGGTCTGCCTGAACCGGCGACTTGGTCAGGAACGGAGGAGGAGCCGGCACGACCCACGGTCGCAGCGGCTGTGGCCGCTGTCACCCGCAGTGGGAGTGCTGGAAGCCAAGGGGCCTCCCGGAGGTCCGATAGCTCTTCCCCTTCTGACCAAGTGGCAGCCGAGTCAGGTGGAGGCCAGGACACAGGTCCCGGGGTACTGACTGAAGATGTGACAGTCTCGTCGATTCTGGCCACATCTAGTCAGGGGTTTCAGGCAGCGTTAGAAGCTGACGACAGCCTGAAAGCTCTTAAGGAGCAGGCGGCACAGCCTCCCTCGGACTCGGACCCGGAGCGAGTGGTCTGGGACCAAGGACGGCTGTACCGGGCCACGGTCCAGCAGGGTTCACCGGAAGCGTGGCCCAGGGACCGACAGTTGGTGGTACCCTATCCGTTCCGGACGGAGTTGTTGCGGATCGCACATGAGATTCCGATGGCCGGACACCTAGGGATCGCTAAGACCAAGGCCAGGTTAAACCAGCATTTCTACTGGCCAAAAATGGGGGCCGATGTGGCTGCCTACTGCCGTTCGTGTGAAACCTGTCAGAGAGTGGGGAAGGCGGGGCCACGCCCCAAAGCCCCACTGGTATCTCTGCCAATCATCGATGAGCCTTTCAGGAGGGTGGCTGTGGATCTGGTCGGCCCGCTGGCCATCCCCAGCAGCTCCGGGAAACGCTTCATACTGACGGTAGTGGACTATGCCACCCGGTACCCAGAAGCAGTGGCCTTGTCGTCCATTCGGGCTGACAAGGTGGCCACCGCATTGCTGGAGATTTTCTCCCGAGTGGGTTTTCCCCAGGAAATGCTCACTGACCGGGGGACCCAATTCATGTCCCAGCTGATGGAGGCCCTCTGTAAGCAAGTCCAGGTGCGACATCTGGTGGCCAGCCCGTACCATCCACAGACTAATGGCCTGTGCGAGCGGCTTAATGGCACCTTAAAGCAGATGCTTAAGATGTTGGTCGACTCCCATGGGCGTGACTGGGAGCGGTATCTCCCACACCTGTTATTTGCTTACCGGGAGGTTCCACAGGCCTCAACAGGATTCTCACCGTTTGAGCTCCTGTACGGGCGACGTGTGCGGGGCCCCCTGGCTCTGGTGAAAGAGGCTTGGGAAGGGGATTGGGCCACCCCTGGAGTGTCGGTTATCGAGTATGTCATGCGCTTTCGGGACAAAATGCAGGCCTTGACGCAACTGGTACACGACAATATGGCTCAAGCCCAGGCCGATCAGAAGCGTTGGTACGACCAGAACGCTTGTGAGAGGACCTACCAAGTGGGTCAAAAGGTGTGGGTACTGGTCCCCGTACCACAGGACAAGCTTCAGGCAGCCTGGGAAGGCCCATACCTCGTGTACCAGCAGCTCAACCCTGTGACGTACCTGGTCACCCTGGACCCTGCCCGTGGAAGGCGGAAGCCCTTCCATGTGAACATGATGAAGGCACATCATGAGCGGGAGGCATGTGCGCTCCCCGTGTGCAACCTGCCCGAGGAGGGAGAAGCGGAAACCCTCTTGGATATGCTAGCCCAGGTTAGGGCAGGCGGATCCATTGAGGATGTGGAGGTTGGCCACCAGCTCTTGGAGGACCAACGGTCCCAGCTGTGGGCCACCCTACACCCCTTCCGGGGGTTGTTTACCAACCAGCCCGGAAGGACTAACTTGGCTGTCCATCACGTGGACACTGGGGATCATCCCCCGATCCGGCGTTCAGCATATCGGGTCTCCCTGGAGGTGCAGCAACACATGCGCCAGGAGATTGACGAGATGCTGAAGCTGGGGGTGATCCAGGCATCCAACAGCGCTTGGGCCTCGCCTGTAGTCCTCGTCCCTAAGAAGGACCGAACCACTCGGTTCTGCGTGGACTACAGGGGGCTCAATGCTGTCACGGTCGCCGATGCGTACCCAATGCCACGCATCGATGACCTGCTCGATCAGTTGGCCGGGGCTCAGTACCTGACCATCATGGACCTGAGCCGGGGATATTGGCAGATCCCCCTGACTCGCAAGGCCAGGGAACGCTCTGCCTTTATTACCCCATTTGGACTGTACGAGTCCACGGTGATGCCATTCGGGATGAGGAATGCCCCTGCCACTTTCCAGCGGATGGTCAACACCCTGCTCAAGGGACTTGAAGGGTACGCGGCCGCGTACTTGGATGACATTGCCGTCTTCAGTCCCACCTGGGAAGATCACCTAGAGCATCTAGCACAGGTGCTCAGGCGGGTCCACCGGGCAGGTTTGACCATCAAGCCGGGAAAGTGTCAGCTGGCCATGAGCGAGGTCCAGTACCTCGGTCACCGGGTAGGTGGGAGAACACTGAAGCCCGAGCCTGAGAAAGTGGAAGCCATCGCATCCTGGCCCACCCCCAGGACCAAGAAGCAGGTGATGTCCTTCTTGGGGACCGCTGGGTACTATAGGAGGTTTGTTCCATGCTATAGTAGCCTGGCAAAGCCCTTGACGGACCTCACCAAGAAGAAGCTGCCCTCTGCAGTCGATTGGACAATGGACTGCGAGACAGCCTTCCGGGCCCTAAAGGACGCCCTGTCCAGCCCGCCCGTGCTACAGGCAGCCGACTTCACGCGGCCGTTTGTAGTACAGACCGACGCCAGTGACTTCGGCCTCGGTGCGGTGCTCAGCCAGGTGGACTCTGCGAGCCAAGAGCACCCGGTCTTGTACCTGAGCAGGAAGCTGTTACCAAGGGAAGTTGCCTATTCCACGATGGAGAAGGAGTGCCTGGCCATAGTGTGGGCCCTGCAGCGTCTGCAACCCTATCTATACGGGCGCCACTTCATCGTGGAGACGGACCACAATCCCCTCAGCTGGTTGCACACCGTCTCTGGGACGAATGGGCGATTGTTGCGATGGAGCCTTGCGCTCCAGCAATACAACTTCACCATTCGCCACAAAAGGGGCCGTGACCACGGTAACGCAGACGGGCTGTCCCGACAAGGAGAGGTCGCGGACGGGCGCACGGGGGAACACCGGAGTGTGCTGCCCCCTAGCGCCCTCAAAAGGGGGGAGGTGTGAGGCAAATCCCGGGATATGAAGATGAATTATGACTCCAGTCATAATCCCTCATCACTCCCTGGCAGTGCCCCCTCCCTTCTTGTTCTCAGTGTTCCACTTACACCTCCATGGCCATGTCCTGTGATATGGAAAATAGGTGGCTTAGGGACAATGGACACAGGATGACTCCCTGCCGTGACCCTGTAGTGGGGGCTGCTAGCTAGTTAGCAAGGCTATGGAAATAGCCAGACAGAACGACTCCAGTAAAAAATGGTTCATATCTCGCAAGCCATATTTCCGATAAATATGGCAACCATAAAAATGGTGTCTCCGCATGCGGACGATGCCGGCACACCCTTTTTATGGGAGCAGGACATTGGGAAATGCCCCAGGCGTGATATCAGCCAATGGGGAACTGGCAGACAGGTCATGAGTCCCCTCGTTCTGTGGCTAAATTCATAGCTGTCACAATGAGAGCGTTGGCGTCCGCCTACGACGCTCCCAGGCAAAGTTATGGCCCATATTCCATGTTGGGATATTGTCCATAACTCAAGCCAGGGGTGGAGCAGTGCTCCCTGTGAGGTCACTAAGGTAGGAGGGGACCTGGATTTGTCCAGGTTGATAACCCTACTTCGGCCATTTTCCAGTGTTCTTTTCGCTGGGGGCACGTGTAGGAAACATCTGTGGGAAGGATCCTAGAAACCTGGCCTACAGCGCCCCCCTGTGGCCAGACGCAACAAGGTAACTGCTGGAACTGTGTATGCCTGTTTGTAACCCATGCTTTGATTGTAACTGTACTCTGACATATGTATATTCTGTAGATTCCCTATTGTATATATTGTAGTTTCTAGTGTGCTTTAGGCTGATTAAATTATATAATTAATCTTGGGCTGTTCTGTTATCTCGATCTTGAATCCCACGTCTGTGTGTTTGGCTAATAGTTACCGTAAATCGGTTGGTGGCAGCGAGTTGTGCCAAGGATTATTGTGGGGAGGCCAGTGAGATTCGGGGAGATTTTATATATTCCGCCCGCGGAGGTCGGGGGAATATATACCTTACTCTCACCGGGGACCCTTCAATAATCGGCATAAGTAGTATAGCGGC
This sequence comes from Anomaloglossus baeobatrachus, assembly GCF_048569485.1. Classification (NCBI taxonomy): domain Eukaryota; kingdom Metazoa; phylum Chordata; class Amphibia; order Anura; family Aromobatidae; genus Anomaloglossus; species Anomaloglossus baeobatrachus. The sequence goes on along the minus strand of NC_134357.1, from coordinate 293,103,309 downwards.
CTCCTTGCTTATGGTCGGGCAATTCCATAATTGGCCTGACTATAAGAGGGGCGCTAGAGAGCGCGTCACGTGCTCTGTCTGTCGGTCGGGAGGTATAAAGGAGGGGTGACCCCCACTTGTTACCCCCCGATTGTGACGTACTGGTAGCCAGCGCGGGGGATTTTTGAGTGACCCCCCCGGTGGTTTGTGACAGCCATTATGGAGTTTATGCTCTTAAAGATAACCCCCTTCCACATCCAGAGTATAATACCCCAACAAATGTAAGTAGGATGGTCCCCCATCACCAGGTTGTTCCCATACTATTATGTGCCCCCCCTTATACTAGCAGCCGAGCTGCTCGGGTCCGGATCCGCAGTGGCTCGAGGGGTTCCCGGACCCGGGGGTCGTGTGGGCACTCAAATAAAAAGGGACGTAATATGTGCAGGAGATTTGTTGTAGATTCTTCGTGACACCACCCACGGTGTGTGGTAAGATGGAGTACCACCGCTGCTATTGCGGAGCACTCGGGGCACTGGAGTGGCAGCTAGATGTTGGACCCCTCCGTGGGTAGGGGTTGATGCCCCGAAGCTTAGTGTCCAGGACACGGGGAATGATGTAGGCCGGAGGTGGCGCGCCAGGCCGGACCGGGGGATGTTGGTGTACTCACTGTTGAATAATTGCACACAAGTCTGCTGGTAAACCAAGGTGTCAGTGGCCGGCTGCCGCGTCTGGGTGTACTCGGGTCCCACACCCGGCTGGTGTACCGATGTCCCTTCCTCCGGCACTCTGTAACTTTCTCATTTCCGGACAACCTCATAGGGAATGGGGAAGTCCGCTCCCGATGCTGTTGTGGTTGGGAGTCGTGCCCACGAAAACTGACCCTTGGGATCTCAGTGGGTGTTTGCGGATACCCTATCCCCCGCGGTGGGCTGCCGTTTCGCTCTATCTGGGCTCACCCTTTGGAACAACGTCTGGAACCTTTCTCCCGGCATGGTTAATTAGAGAAGGGGCTTGCAACCGTCTTCTAACTAGGGTCCAGGTACCCCGCCTGTGCACGATTTCCGGACCGGATCTCCGCTGTCGGTACTGGCGGGCTCCAACCCTGTCCCGGTCCACTTTGGATTTCCCGCGACCGGACTCCCGTCACCTTTGGACACGGTCCACTGCTTGCAAACCTAGCCAGTAGACCAGGGCCACTACCCGGGCTACCCTTCACTAGGCTCAGCTTTCACTCCTCACTCCTCAAAATCTGAACTTGAACTTCCACTACTGTGTTCCCGCCCCCGGATCCTCAAGACCCCTAGGTGGGCGCTCCCAATCCGCCTGGTCCCGCCCACTGCTGTGTCCTTCTTACGCTGAGGTGGGTGATTAGGATTTTATGGCAGATGGTACCTGATGTGGGATGGTGTTACGTCGGGTGAATTGTTCCTCTGTGACCACCTGGCAGCGCCAGGGCGTCACATTCCCCCTTGGTTGAATACAGCCCATCGCGGGCTGTCCGACCACTGATGTTTATTTTTTTTTCTCTAAAAGAAACGGGAAAATAGTAAAAAACATTTTAAACATTTCTTCCCTTTATGGGAGGCACATTTCTTTAACGTTGCAAAACATGAAACACATCACTTTCCCTTTTTCTTCACCCGCCATCTAAACAACCTGGTTCCATGGTGCCACCGCTAAGAATAGTGGGCACCCCTTTTCCGCAGTCCACAGGAGTTCCGGGTAACGCCTACATGGTCTGGGTAAAAAGTTCCTTTTCCAGCAGTCCATCTCAAGGGCCCCAAGTCCGGGGACCCTTGGCCTGGAGGTTAGCCACCGGTTTCAATGGTGGCTTGGCCTCGGCCTACTCCACCGCAGGCCCTTCCTCCAATCTACCTCTCCAGAGGCCGTGCAGTTGAAGAATAACAAGAAAGTGAATGGGGGTATTTACAGGACCCAAGGAAGTTTTTGGGGTGACCTCACCAGTCCTGAGGTCTTGGTCCATTTGTAAACGGAAAACGGGGTTAACTGTAACGGGTTAACAGGTAGCCAGGAACCGATAGCATGTACTGCTTATTCTAGAACAGGGGACTGTGAGGGGTGTTGAAGACATGGCTGCCCATCGACCACCACCCACTTCTTAACGTCCAGGGCGAACCACCCCCTTTCTCCACAGTGTCGGGTGTAACTCACTAGGTCCCCGGGCTCCAACTCTCGGTCTGGGTGACCTGTGGGCAGATGAGGGGCCACATCGCTTCGGGACACGAAAATCTCGGAATCCAGTCCCGGCTCGTAGATAAACCCCCATCCCTTTTGGGGGTTAAAGTGGCGCACTTGCCCTCGGTAGGTCGGGCCCCGCACCCGGAAGGTAGCCTGCCGTAAGTTGTTCTTTTCCTGATAGGTGCATGGCAGCACCTCGGCTTTGTGCTTTTACCGGGCAGCGATCTCTTGCTTCAGCTGTCGCTTTTGTCGCTCCCAGTACGGGGCACAAGCTCCATGCTCCTCCTCCTGCTCAGGGACTTGGCCCACACGGATGCCCTCGGTGCCGGCTGCAACCAGCTTCTCACTCTGCCGAGGGCCCCATCTCTCATTGGCCTTCTTTGCCTCCCTGCAGGTACATCCCCGCTGCTCCACAGCTGGGACTGGACACTGGGTAATGACTTGAGCGGTTGCCGTGGGTGGCTTATGGGCGGGAACCGCCTCCGGTGTGGTCGGGCGGACTGCCGGGGCCGTCGTCATCTCAGTCGCGGCCAGGCGGACTACTGGAGCTGTCACCATCTCTGTTACGGCCGGGCAGATTGCCGGAGCCGGGGATGACGTCATCATGATTGCGGCCGGGTTCGGGGCCGGAGGGGATGTCTTCCGGACTGCGGTCCGGTGCGGGGCCGGGACGGGTGTCGGAGTGGGATTGCAGGTAGGGCCCGAAGTCCCCATTGCTGGGTCCTCTGCTTCAGACAGGACGGGTTCCGCTGTTGTTGTTTGAGGTAGCGGGACGATCAGGGCATTGGCTGCGGACACGGGCGGCGAGGGAGGCGACGTGGCGGATGGGAGCAGGCCGGGCCCCACAGCCGGGACGACCGGTTTCTGGGGAACATAGGGGCGTGGGTCACTGCTTACCCGCTCCTCCGAAGCCATCTCTATCTCGCTTGCCCGGACAGCGGCAGCCAAGCCCTTCATCTCAGTGGTCCATCGTGTCACAATGAAATGCGCCTGGGCCTGGATTCTCCGACACATCCTCTCCGTCTGTGCTTCAATCCAGTCAGTGGTCCCGGGAACGGGCCTCTCCACTTGCTGGTTGCCGGACCCCTGAGACATCCTGCCGCTTGCTATTCCAGGAATGGGATTTGGCAAAGTCCTGGTGTCCCTGCCCTTTATCTTCTCGTGTCACATGCTGCTTTTTCTGTCCTCCCCCTTGGTTTTTGGCAGCAGTCTCGCGAGACCCACTGTCCTTTTCGCTTCCTGTCTTGGGAGTCACCAACTTCCGCCCTCGTTCCCAGGGGGCGGGGCTTCAACTTTGCGCTCTTTTTCGGGGAAGAAGACGCCGGGCTTATTGTTTTTCGCGCCCAAAAATGCCGGCAAAATGGCGGCTGTTGAAAATTTTTTAAATGGAGCACTGTTTACAGTCCAAAGCAAGGCACACTTCCACCAGGTAGGTGGAGGGGTTACAATCCTGTTCGTGATGCCAGGTTTTGAGGAGTGCCGCCCCCATACCAGCAGCTGAGCTACTCGGGTCCGGATTCGCAGTGGCTCGAGGGGTTCGAGGACACGGGGGTCGTGCGGACACTCAAATAAAAAGGGGCGTAATAAGTGCGGGAGATTTGTTGTAGATTCTTCGTGATGTCACCCACGGTGTGTGGTAAGATTGAGTACCACCGCTGCTATTGCGGAGCACCCGGGGCGGTGCAGCGGCAACTAGATTTTGGACCCCTCCGTGGGTAAAGGTGGATGCCCCGAGGCTCAGTGTCCAGGACACGGGGAATGATGTAGGCCGGAGGTGGCGCGCCGGGCCGGACCGGGGGATGTTGGTGTACTCACTATTGAATAATTGCACACACGTCTGCTGGTAAACCAAGGTGTCAGTGGCCGGATGCCGCATCCGGGTGTACTTGGGTCCCACACCCGGCTGGTGTACCGATGTCCCTTCCTCCGGCACTGTGTAACTTTCTCAATTCCGGATAACCTCATATGGAACGGGGAAGTCCGCTCCCGGTGCTGGTGTGGTTGGGAGTCGTGCCCGCGAATACTGACCCTTGGGATCTCAGTGGGTGTTTGCGGATACCCTATCCCCCGCGGTGGGCTGCTGTTTCGCTCTGTCTGGGCTCACCCTTTGGAACAGCGTCTCCCGGCCTGGTTAATTAGAGAAGGGGCTTGCAACCGTCTTCTAACTAGGGTCCAGGTACCCCGCCTGTGCACGGTTTACGGACCGGATCACCACTGTTGGTACCGGCAGGCTCCAACCCTGTCCTGGTCCACTTTGGATTTCCCGCAACCGGACTCACATCACCTTTGGACACGGTCCACTGCTTGCCACCTAGCCAGTAGACCAGGTCCACTACCCTGGCAACCCTTCACTAGGCTCAGCTTTCACTCCTCACTCCTCAAAATCTGTACTTGAACTTCCACTACTGTGTTCCCGCCCCCTGATCCTCAAGACCATTAGGTGGGGTCTCCCAACCCGCCTGGTCCCGCCCACTGGTGTGTCCTTCTTACCCTGAGGGGGGTGGATAGGATTTTATGGCAGATGGTACCTGATGTGGGATGGTGTTATGTCGGGTGAATTGTTCCTCTGTGACCACCTGGCGGCGCCAGGGCGTCACAATTACACAGTATGATTCCCCCATACAGTATCACTGCCGCACAACGCACTACAGTATGATGGCCCCTTAGTATGATGCTCCCACAGCTCCCAACCCCATACAGTATCTCGGTCCCCATACCGCTCTACACAGTATCATTGCCTCACAGTATTATACTTCCACAGCTCCTTAGTGTGATGGTCTCACAGCCATCACTCTATATTGTGGTCCAACAGTATGATGCTCCCACAGTCCCCGCTCAATATTATGGCCACAACTAAGGATGATGCCACAACATCCATCACTATGATACCCACACAGAATATCATTTGCCCACAACCCCCTACAAAGTATGATGGCCACTCAGTATGATTATCCCACAACCCCCACTCAGTGTCATGGTCCCCACAGCCCTTTAGACAGTATGATTGGCCCTCAATAGGATACTTCCACAGTTCCTTCCACAGTATGATGGTTACCATAGCCGGCCCCTCACTTAGTATGATGGCCTTCAATGCTTGCCACCCACTCAGTATGATGAGCCCACATTGCCTACTCATCATGATGTTCACCAGATCAATGATGTCTGCCACATCTCATCTCCCACTCAGCATGATAGACCCCATTGCCCCATATTTAGGATGATGTTTCCCACAGCCCCCTGCTCAGATGACCCCCCACAGCCCACACCCCACTCAGTACAATGTCCCCTCAGACAACCCCCTACTCAGTATGAGCATCCCCACAAACTACATTTAAAAAATAAACACCACTCACCTTGTCCGATTTCTCTGGAGGGCGGCTATGTTGTTTGCAGTGTGAGTATCACACTGCCACTGAAATTGTGATGACGGGAGAGATGGAGGAAACACTGGGCCTCATAGCAGCCATGTGGTCTGCCGCTATGGTTGGCATGCATCGGATTCCAGTCCTGACAAAAAATGAGTTCCAAAATAGAGGCATAAGAGGATTGGTTGACGGGTAAATGTCTGATATTTGAGTGGAGAGAAATAACATAATTGGAATACATTTGGGTGTCCAGATCAGCAGAAGATTAGCTTAGAAAAAAGACGTCTCAGAGGAGATCTCATTTATATGTATAAATACATGTATGATCAATATAAAGGACTGGCACATGACTTATTCCTTCCAAAGACAATACTAAGGACCAGGGGGCATACACTGCGAGTGGAAGAAAAGCGATTCCGGCAGCTAAATAGGAAAGGGTTCTTTACAGTTAGAGCAGTCAGGCTGTGGAATGCCCTACCACAAGAGGTAGTAATGGCAGATACTATAACAGCTTTTAAAAAAGGGCTGGATGATTTCCTCAGTACATACAACATTGTTGGTTATAAGTGACATTGTTGGTTATAAGAGGTTAAACTAGGTGAACCTAGGTCTTTTTTCAACCTTTGTAACTATGTAACTATGAGATTGACTGATCTCATCCTCACAAAATATTGGGATCAATCCACCCAGGGACAGAATGTAATAAAGGTAATCTGAGCACCTGTACGGGGCCCATGGCCATATTACCCGTATTATAATCTGAAGCGATATAAGCGTAGTGTAGCTCAACAAAACAGGTAGCCAGGGAGATACAAATCTATCTGTCAAGCTCCCCGGCTCCCCTGCCAGGCTCCCTTGCTCCCGTGCCATGCTTCCCCGCTCCCGTGCCACGCTCCCCGGTCCCCCACTCCACAGCCTCCATGCTCCCTCACCTGCGTCCTCCAGGCAACCCGGTCCCCGCTCCCGGCGCCCGTCTGCGACGCTGAGCCAGCCCGGCACTCCTGCCTCCTGTGCACCGCTTCCTGCTCTGGCTTCTGGCACCGGGGCCTCGCGCATGCGCATTAGGGCGCGCGCGGTCATTGACCCTCTCTTAAAGGACCAGTGTCCTCCAACAGGATATTGAAGATTCAGGTACAGGGTATATAGGGGGTTCCTTTCCAAGTGGGCGGGACCTGTTCTTCGTGTTTGCCAAGCTAGGAGTCAGGTCCCCCTGTGCCTTGTCCCGTACTCACCTATCTCTCTTGTAGAGTCGCTCCTGTCTCGCCAACCGGTCCTGACGGTTCCAGAACTCCGAACGGTGACTGTCCGCCATCTCGTCAGTCCCTACCGTCTCCGATCCCTGGATCCGTGTGGTGACCGACCTCCCCGCTCAGCTGGTTCCGGATCCTGCCTGACATCATTCCGGCCTCCGAACCTGAGCTCCGTCACCCGGACTACCTTCAGAGACTCCGTGGTCCCAGGGACTTCTACACTCCACTCCTCTGAACGGACTGTCCTGCTACCCGTAATGCTCCGGCTACCGGGCACCTTGCCCTCGGTGGGGTGCTCAGTCCAGTGGATCCACCTCCTGGGCCTACCCGTCATCCTGGTCCTAACAGTAAGAACAGGCCATGGATCCCGCCGAAGCACTAGCGTCGCAGCTGGCCGGATTGCAGCAGGAACTCGGACGACAACGCGATACCCAATCCCGCATGCTAGCCTTCATGACCTCAGTGGACACCCGTCTGAATACGCTGCAAGCAACAGCCACGTCCCTGGCATCACAGTCCACGTCCACAGCTCCTGTGGCAGCTTCTCCGGAAGCCTCTAAACTCCGCTAGGCCTCTCCACCCCGGTATGCCGGAGATCCTAAGACCTGCAGAGGATTCTTGAACCAGTGCTCCCTCCACTTTAAGCTGCTTCCGCATCTGATTGCCTCCGATCAAGCCAAGGTGGCGTTTGTGATGTCCCATCTAGAGGGTGAGGCACTGACCTGGATGAACCCCTTGTGGGAGAAGGAGGACCCTGTAACTACTAACATCCAGGAGTTCCTGCAGGCATTTAGAACCACCTTTGATGAACCCGGACGTGCCGCCGCGTCCGCCTCATCACTCCTCAGGCTACGTCAGGGGACCTTGATGGTGGGTCAATATGCCATCCGCTTCCGCACCTTGGCCTCTGAATTAGGGTGGAACAATGAGGCCCTAACCGCCGCCTTCTGGGAAGGACTCTCCGGTCGTATTAAGGACGAGTTGGCCAGCCGCGATGTTCCTTCCACCCTGGATGCCCTGATCGCACTAGCCACCCGCGTGGACCTGAGATTTCAGAAACGATCCAAAGAGGTGTCCCGTGAGAGACGTCCGATACGGCATTCCTCTCCTCCGCAGAAGCCCGCCGTACTTCAGTCGGCGTCGTCTGGTGTCTCTGTCCACGAGCCCATGCAGATTGACCGTTTGCGGCAGTCCGAACAACGCCAAGCAGAACGGCTCGCCAAGGGCCTCTGCTTCTACTGCGGAGAGGGCACACACCTGCTACATTCCTGTCCAGAGAGGCCGGGAAACTCCAAAGCCTAGGGTTGGTAGGAGAGGCAACCCTAGGTACTGGGACTCTCTCAGACCCGGTTACGTGGACTGTTCAAGTGACAGCGGGAGAGACGCGGTTCACGGCGGAGGCGTACCTCGATTCCGGGACAGCAGGCAATTTCATCCAGCAGGCCACGGTGGACAAGTACCAGGTGCCTGTTACTCCACTCGACAAACCCCTTGTGATTGCCTCTGTAGACGATTGCCTCTGAGGTGATTGCCTCTCTGACACCATCTCTTGGATCACCAAGCCTGTAGTACTACGTATCGGTGCCCTGCACACCGAGAAAATCACTCTCTACGGGCAAGGGGATTCATCCGGAGATCCTCCTCTCCTGCTGGAGCAGGCTTCTTCTTCGTTAAGAAGAAAGAGGGCGACCTGCGCCCCTGCATTGACTACCAGGGATTGAATCAAATCACCGTAAAGAATAAATACCCCCTGCCACTCATCCCCGAATTGTTTGATCGGCTTAGAGGAGCTCGTTTGTTTACCAAGTTGGATCTTCGGGGTGCCTACAACCTGGTCCGCATCCGCTCTGGGGACGAATGGAAGACAGCATTTAACACTCGCGATGGGCACTACGAGTATTGTGTGATGCCCTTCGGCCTGTGTAACGCACCGGCAGTCTTTCAAGAACTAGTGAACGACGTGTTCCGGGACCTTCTCTACGTCTGTGTGGTGGTATATTTGGATGACATCCTGGTCTTCTCTCCGGACCTCCAGACCCACAGAGAGAACGTGCAGCTGGTACTACAAAGGCTTAGAGAGAATCGCCTGTACGCCAAGTACAAGAAGTGTGTCTTCGAGCAGTCTTCTCTTCCCTTCCTGGGTTACGTAATCTCCGATACCGGCCTGCAGATGGACCCGGAGAAGGTCTCTTCCATTCTCAACTGGCCCCTCCTTCCGGACTGAAGGCAATTCAACGTTTTCTTGGCTTTGCGAACTATTACCGTCAGTTCATCCCTCACTTCTCTGCCCTGACTGCGCCTCTCTCTGCCTTGACCAAGAAGGGGGCTAATCCGAAGGACTGGTCACCTGCGGCCGACGCCGCGTTTGGCTCCCTGAAGCGGGCATTTGCTTCCTCTCCTGTGCTCCACCGTCCTGAGTTAAACCGACAGTTCACCTTGGAGGTGGATGCCTCCTCCTCTGGGGCTGGGGCAGTGCTCATGCAGAAGTCCTCCACCGGGAAGATGGTCACTTGCGGTTTCTTCTCCAAGAGCTTCTCAGCGCCTGAACGCAACTACACCATCGGTGACCGAGAGCTATTAGCAGTCAAACTGGCTCTGGAGGAATGGCGCTACCTTCTGGAGGGAGCACTGTACCCCGTGATCATTTACACGGACCACAAGAACCTGGAATACCTGCGGTCTGCTCAACGACTGAACCCACGACAAGCCAGGTGGTCCTTGTTCTTTGCCAGGTTCGATTTTCAGCTCCATTTTCGGCCCGCGGATAAGAATGTGTGAGCAGATGCCTTGTCCAGGTCATTCGTGCCCATGGAACAGGAGGAGGAGACATCCCAGCCCATCATCTGCCCAAGTAAAGTCATTCCGGTGGCTCCTGTCTCTCTGGCCCAGATACCGCCCGGGAAGACCTATGTCTCTGAAACTGACAGACAAAAAGTCTTGCACTGGGGCCATGCCTCGAAAATAGCCGGCCATGCTGCTCAGAAGAGAACATGGAGTACAATTGTACGTCACTATTGGTGGCCATCTGTCATGATGTATGTAGTTTTCTCCATCCCATATTTTTGTATAAGATGCCATGTGATGTATTTTACCTTCTCTATGTATTTGCTGTAGTACTATGTCTTGGGATGTAAGTGACCATACCTTCCCCCAGCCTGTATCATATTGCAATCAGGCTTCAGCAGTAGCTATTGTCATTGATTTGGTGGGGGTTGCATATATATATTGTTCTTCTCAGCATGGGACTTCTCCAATCTACAACTTGGTAAACAGAACAGAGCCAGCAGTCTAAAGTCCATTCATGCATCAAAGAACATGTTAGTTCAGTTAGTTGGGAGCTGAGTTTTGAAGAGGAAGGGAGCGAGATCTGAATCTGCGGACAGATCTCGCCGTCCAGTGGATTGTATGGGATTTCTGGGACTCTGAAGAGGACTATTTCGTCGTGATCTGGCACTTTGGATTATCGGGAGGTGCCCCCGAATCTGTTTTATTTGGACTTGTCGTGTGCTGTTCCTGTATTCCTGTTAGTAAACCTGTTGGATCATCCTCGGCCTGTTGTCTCTCTTTGCTCTGATATACACCCCGTCACACCATCCCTTTGCACGGACGTCGCGTCTTTTGTCTCAGCCTGCTCCTCTTGTGCCCTGAACAAGACGCCCAAACACCTGCCATATGGTCGCCTTCTGCCGCTGCCAATTCCCTCCGTTCCGTGGCAACACATTGCAATGGACTTTATAACAGACTTGCCCTTGTCCTCCGGACACACGGTCATATGGGTCGTGGTGGACCATTTCTCCAAAATGGCTCATTTCGTCCCTATGGCTGGACTGCCCTCTGCCCAGGAGCTCGCTGACGCCTACATACAGCACATCTTCCGGTTGCATGGCTTTCCCTCACACATTGTGTCCGACAGAGGAACTCAGTTTACCTCGCGCTTCTGGAGGGCTCTCTGCAAACATCTGGGAGTGGCTCTGGACTTTTCTTCGGCCTACCATCCTCAGTCAAATGGCCAAGTGGAACGAGTCAATCAGATCCTGACCTCCTTCTTGCGTCACTACGTTAACAGCCATCAGAACGATTGGTCCACGCTCCTTCCTTGGGTTGAATTCTCCCATAACCATCACGTCAGTGAGTCCTCCTCCAGCTCTCCCTTCCATCTCGTTTACGGACTTCAGCCTTCCGTCCCATTACCTGTATCTTCTTCCTCGGATGTCCCTGCTGCTGATACCGTAGTCCGTGACTTTTCAACAATTTGGGACTCTGTCAAGACGGCCCTTGGACGCGCTTCCCTGCGGATGAAGAGACACGCGGACAAGAGGCGTCTGGATCCTCCGTGTTTCTCTCCTGGAGATCTGGTCTGGCTTGCTTCCAAATATGTCCAATTGAAGCTACCATCGTACAAGCTGGGTCCTCGATACATCGGGCCGTTTAAAGTCATCGGCAAGATCAATGAGGTCTCCTACAAGCTGCAGCTCCCGGCCACGATGAGGATACCCAACTCCTTCCATGTCTCCCTGCTCAAGCCGGTTGTCCTTGGTCCCTTCTCCGCTGCTGCCAGTTCTGCTCCTCCTCCTATTGCTGACGATGACATCTATGCGGTAAGGGATATCGTGGCCATGAAGACCGTGCGGGGCCGACAGTTCTTCCTGGTGGACTGGGCTGGGTATGGTCCTGAGGATAGGTCCTGGGAACCCCGGGAGAATGTGGGTACTCCCCTGATACGTGCATTCCTATCCCGGTTGCGGGGAGGGGGGCGTTGGGGAGGGGGCACTGTCACGCTCCCCGGCTCCCCTGCCAAGCTCCCTGGCTCCCGTGCCACGCTTCCCCGCTCCCGTGCCACGCTCCCCGGTCCCCCGCTCTACAGCCTCCATGCTCCCTCACCTGCGTCCTCCAGGCAACCCGGTCCCCGCTCCCGGCGCCCGTCTGCGACGCTGAGCCAGCCCGGCACTCCTGCCTCCTGTGCACCGCTTCCTGCTCTGGCTTCTGGCACCTGGGCCTCACGCATGCGCATTAGGGCGCGCGCGGTCATTGACCCTCTCTTAAAGGGCCAGCGTCCTCCAACAGGATATTGAAGATTCAGGTACAGGGTATATAGGGGGTTCCTTTCCAAGTGGGCGGGGCCTGTTCTTCGTGTTTGCCAAGCTAGGAGTCAGGTCCCCCTGTGCCTTGTCCCGTACTCACCTATCTCTCTTGTAGAGCCGCTCCTGTCTCGCCAACCGGTCCTGACGGTTCCAGAACTCCGAACGGTGACTGTCCGCCATCTCGTCAGTCCCTACCGTCTCCGATCCCTGGATCCGTGTGGTGACCGACCTCCCCGCTCAGCTGGTTCCGGATCCTGCCTGACATCATCCCGGCCTCCGAACCTGAGCTCCGTCACCCGGACTACCTTCAGAGACTCTGTGGTCCCAGGGACTTCTACACTCTGCTCCTCTGAACGGACTGTCCTGCTACCCGTAGTGCTCCGGCTACCGGACACCTTGCCCTCGGTGGGGTGCTCAGTCCAGTGGATCCACCTCCTGGGCCTACCCATCATCCTGGTTCTAACACTATCCGTATCTGGAAGATGCAATTATAATTGAATATAGCAGTATTGCATCAGGAAGCTATACCTGGCTAATGGTGCAGTGCCCTCTCCATGATACAAGCGCCATCTTCATCATTCAGTACAATCCTGGTTAGGACGGACCAATGGCATGTGTGGAAGAGGTTCTACACAGGAATGTCAAAACATGAGTGTTTATACATTGTTACATAGTGAATTCTCTTATATATAGTGTCACGCTTTATTATATAGTGTCTGCTTAAGCATAGTGCCATCCATTGTTAGTTACTGTACTTTCTTATTATATATATATATATATATATATATATATATATATATATATATATAGCACTGTCCCTTCGTATATAGTATATTGACTTAAGCCTGCTTTACACATTGCAATTTCGCATACAATATCGTATGCGATTTGCAACGCCCCCATCGTATGTGTGGCACATTCAATTTGTTGAACGTGCCGCACAAACGATTAACCCCCGTCACACGTACTTACCCGTCCATACGACCTCGATGTGGGCGGCGAACGTCCACTTCCTGGAGTGGGAGGGACGTTCGGCGTCACATCGACGTCACGTGGCAGCCGGCCAATAGAAGCGGAGCGTAAACATCCCGCCCACCTCCTTCCTTCCGCATTGTGGGCCGGGAGCCGCAGGACATAGGTAAGATCTGTTCATCGTTCCCGGGGTGTCACACACTGCGATGTGCGCTACCCTGGGTACGACGAACAATCTGACGTGCAATTCTAGAGAAAGGTACGATGTGCGTGTGATGAACGTTTTAACGTTCAATCGCAATCGCACGTACCTGTCACACACTGCAATGTAACTTACAATGCCGGATGTGCGTCACTTAGGCTATGTGCGCACGTGTGCGCTCTGCACCGCACCTAAAAGGCGTGCTTCAGAGCGCAGCTGAACAGCTGCGTTCTGAAGTGCATGGTGCCGGCAGAGAACGTGCGCTCTGCATGCTGCCTCTCCCTATATACAGCATGCAAACCGCACGGAAGAAGTGACATGTCACTTCTTAGAACGCAGCGATTCGGGCAGCAGCCGAATCGCTGCGTTCTAATATGCCACGTGCGCACGGCCCCTGCACAATCTCCATAGACTGTGCAGGGGACGCAGGACGCATGCAGTTACGCTGCGCTGCAGATCGCAGCGTAACTGCATGTAATACGCACACGTGCGCACATAGCCTTACGACGTGACCCCGCCGACACATTGTAAGATACATTGCAGCGTGTAAAGCAGGCTTTAAATAGCACAGTCTTTTATTACAATGTCCTTCTTTATTATGTATGGTGACTTGCATTATTATATAATGTCATCTCTTATTACAGTTAGGTCCAGAAATATTTGGACAGTGACACAATTTTCGCGAGTTGGGCTCTGCATGCCACCACATTGGATTTGAAATGAAACCTCTACAACAGAATTCAAGTGCAGATTGTAACGTTTAATTTGAAGGTTTGAACAAAAATATCTGATAGAAATTGTAGGAATTGTACACATTTCTTTACAAACACTCCACATTTTAGGAGGTCAAAAGTAATTGGACAAATAAACCAAACCCAAACAAAATATTTTTATTTTCAATATTTTGTTGCGAATCCTTTGGAGGCAATCACTGCCTTAGCAAAGCTCCCGGCTCTGATGGGATCCATCCTGAATTTCTCAAAAACTGTGGACCTTATGCGAAAAAATGGATGGCAAAGTTCTTCTCAGATATTATGGAGAATGCTCAAGTCCCTAGTAAATTAAAACATGCCAAAATAATTGCATTGTTAAAACCTGGGAAGCCTGAAGATAATCCATCAACCTATAGACCCATTGCCTTGTTGAGTTGCTTATATAAGTTCTTAGAACGCTTAATATATAACAAGATCAGTCTAAAGATTTTCGACTCAATACCTATAGAGCAAGCCGGCTTCAGACCTGCTCGAAACTGTAGTGACCAAGTCTTAGCTTTGACAACTCTCATTGAAGCTGAATTCCAGAAGAACAAGAAAGTTTCAGTGGCGTTTATCGATCTCTCTGCTGCATATGATACTGTGTGGAGGGTAGGACTTTTATATAAATTTCTGAAGGTGATTCCATGTAAGAAAATGATGTACCTCTTGAACAATATGATTGCAAATCGAACTTTTCATCTTATTATGGGCGATTCAACCAGTTGTAAGAAATCTTTAAACAACGGACTGGCCCAGGGATCAGTGCTGGCACCTCTCCTGTTTGCCCTGTACCTAGCTGATATTCCTAAAACAGTGTCACGGAAATTTGGATATGCCGATGACTGGGCACTTGCTATGGTAAGCAAAACAATGGAGGAAGCAGAGGACGTTCTTACAAAAGATCTTAGTGTAATGGGAAAGTACTTCCGACAATGGAGATTAAAACCTAACCCATCAAAAACGGAAGTTTGTTGCTTTCATTTACACAATGCAAGTGCCAAGACTGAACTTAAAGTACAATTTGAAGGCCAATCTGTTAAACACAATTTCAATCCTAAGTATTTAGGTGTAACCCTTGATAGAAGTCTAACTTTTAAATCCCATCTGGATAAATTGGCACAGAAACTGAAAGCACGTAATAATATTATTCAGAAACTTTGTGGATCCTCATGGGGCTCGGCAACATCTGTTTTGAGAACATCTACTCTTGCCCTGGTGTACTCTGCTGCAGAATACTGTGCTCCAGCATGGTTAAATAGCTGTCATGAAAACTTAATTGACACTCAGCTGAACAACTCTTTGCGTATAATATCTGGTGCTATTAGACCTACACCTGTTCACTGGTTACCTGTGCTGGGTCATATCGCACCCGCAAATCTAAGAAGACAAAAGCTCCTACTTAAAGAGTACACTAAAGTAGTGAATAATGAAAAACTTCCAATACACCAAAATATCAGAGATGTTACAATACAACGATTGAAATCAAGACATCCACCCATCCGAACTGCAATCACCTTGCATGAACAAAACTTCAATTTAGAGGAGAAATGGCGAGAACTTTGGGTCAATGTAGTAGAAGGTGATCCCCAAATGTTCCCTAATTTACAAAACCCTCCACCAGGCTTCAATCTACCAAGGAAAACATGGGTTACTCTAAATCGTATCAGAACAAACTTTGGCGTCTGTGCAGATTTTATGTATAAGTGGGGAAAATATGACTCTCCGACCTGTGACTGTGGAGCAGATCGTCAAACTATCCAGCACATTGTTGAGGAGTGCCCCCTGAGATCCTACCATGGTGACAAGAATGATTTCTATATTGTAAATGATAACGCTATTGCATATATAGAAAATCTTGATATTCAAATTTGATTTTTATCCTGTTGATATTTTTCAATCACTGTCTATTGTCTGGTGTTTATTTTTATATGATGGTAAGATATACGTTCATGCGATGAAATTAAATAAAACTGCCTTAAGTCTGGAACCCATGGACATCACCAAACGCTGGGTTTCCTCCTTCTTAATGCTTTGCCAGGCCTTTACAGCCGCAGCCTTCAGGTCTTGCTTGTTTGTGGGTCTTTCCGTCTTAAGTCTGGATTTGAGCAAGTGAAATGCATGCTCAATTGGGTTAAGATCTGGTGATTGACTTGGCCATTGCAGAATGTTCCACTTTTTTGCACTCATGAACTCCTGGGTAGCTTTGGCTGTATGCTTGGGGTCATTGTCCATCTGTACTATGAAGCGCCGTCCGATCAACTTTGCGGCATTTGGCTGAATCTGGGCTGAAAGTATATCCCGGTACACTTCAGAATTCATCCGGCTACTCTTGTCTGCTGTTATGTCATCAATAAACTCAAGTGACCCAGTGCCATTGAAAGCCATGCATGCCCATGCCATCACGTTGCCTCCACCATGTTTTACAGAGGATGTGGTGTGCCTTGGATCATGTGCCGTTCCCTTACTTCTCCAAACTTTTTTCTTCCCATCATTCTGGTACAGGTTGATCTTTGTCTCATCTGTCCATAGAATACTTTTCCAGAACTGAGCTGGCTTCATGAGGTGTTTTTCAGCAAATTTAACTCTGGCCTGTCTATTTTTGGAATTGATGAATGGTTTGCATCTAGATGTGAACCCTTTGTATTTACTTTCATGGAGTATTCTCTTTACTGTTGACTTAGAGACAGATACACCTACTTCACTGAGAGTGTTCTGGACTTCAGTTGATGTTGTGAACGGGTTCTTCTTCACCAAAGAAAGTATGCGGCGATCATCCACCACTGTTGTCATCCGTGGACTCCCAGGCCTTTTTGAGTTCCCAAGCTCTCCAGTCAATTCCTTTTTTCTCAGAATGTACCCGACTGTTGATTTTGCTACTCCAAGCATGTCTGCTATCTCTCTGATGGATTTTTTCTTTTTTTTCAGCCTCAGGATGTTCTGCTTCACCTCAATTGAGAGTTCCTTAGACCGCATGTTGTCTGGTCACAGCAACAGCTTCCAAATGCAAAACCACACACCTGTAATCAACTCCAGACCTTTTAACTACTTCATTGATTACAGGTTAACGAGGGAGACACCTTCAGAGTTAATTGCAGCCCTTAGAGTCCCTTGTCCAATTACTTTTGGTCCCTTGAAAAAGAGGAGGCTATGCATTACAGAGCTATGATTCTTAAACCCTTTCTCCCATTTGGATGTGAAAACTCTCATATTGCAGCTGGGAGTGTGCACTTTCAGCCCATATTATATATATAATTGTATTTCTGAACATGTTTTTGTAAACAGCTAAAATAACAAAACTTGTGTCACTGTCCAAATATTTCTGGCCCTGACTGTATGTATAGCACCATGCCATATTACATATTGTCCTCTCTTATTATTTTTAGTGTCCTCTCCTATTATATATAGCAGTAGTTATTATGTATAGTGCCATTCATGATTACATAGTGTCCTTTTACATATCGCCATCCCTTATTATATACAGTCCTCTATTATAATGTATAGAACTGTATTTATTAAAATAATCTCCCTTATTATTAATAATGAAGAGAAGCTGTGGAAAAAGAAGCGCAATAGGGTCTTATCCGAGTACAATATATGTTTTTTTGATGTGTCTTTCCCGCCGATTTTTTTGAAAAAGGTTGGGTTTTGACGTCATCATGACGGAATGTATATAGCTCCTGCAGTCCTCATGGTCTAGCAGATTTGATGTACTTTTTTCCTGTGTGTCCTGAAGAAGGGAGCAGAGACTCCAGAAACGCGTCAAAAAAAGACCTAAAGATGAAATAAAGGAACATTAACTCTCTATGGTCAGAGTGGTCACTGGCGCGGCCGTGCAAGCCCTACTTCACCATTCTCTGTTATCAGCCAATTTGGGTGCTGCTGCCTTTGGCCGTGATTTGTTGCCTGCATAGTAGTTGTGACTCTCACAACTCTCTGGGTGAGTGATATTCAGTATTTCACCCCATATTGTACTCGGATAAGACCCTATTGCGCTTCTTTTTCCACAGCTTCTCTTCATACCCTGTCTGGTGGTTCTGGCGTGATCAGATCCTTTCGTTTTGTGGATTACAGCAGCAGAGGGTCAGATAATGGATTATTTCAACCAGCGACTCACGTCCAGGGAGAAATTGATCTTACAGACAGTAGGATCTAATGAGAACCAGAATATCGACTGGGACCTCGATTTACCCAATATCTATACTGAGGAGGACACGGCGGCCTTAAAGAAACTTTTTCTACGTTTGGAGGACCTTCTCAAGGAAGAACTAAGGTTTGGGCTTGATGCCAGATTTTTATCTATTTATATGGAAGAAAGATTATGCCCAAGGGGCTTAAGGATTACGCACGATTCACCATTTCCTGCAGACCCTGTTTTTACATCGGAATGGGATGGGATTTTAAAGAATTGCATGCAGGCTATGTTACAATGCCTATACAAAAAAAGGACTATTATTGCTACGGAGGCCACAGAGAATATCAATGCACTATATAAAGAGCTCACCCGTTTTGAGCTACATCCCGAATACAGGTTTTTGAACTCTGATATTAACACCAAGCTCACACAATTAGAACAGGATACCATATTCAGGAAATCTAAGAAATTGCAGCGAGATAGACAAGATATGATCACTAAAAAACCCTGCACTTCCAACAAAAATATTGCAGATAAGGGGTCCATAAATTCTAGACCGAGATCGAACAGCCAACACAGAAATTTTTACAACAGTAAATTTCATAATAAGAGATCTAGGTCCATTTCCACTAATAGGCCTGGGTCGCTTTCTAACGAGAGTGAATTGATAAAATTACAACCTGCACATCAGGTGTCCACTCCCACTCTGGAGACACCTGTTGTAGGCACCTCTGAAAAGGTTTTTTCTACTGTTTTAAATGTAGAGGCCCCTGTTTTTACCAGTCCAGGAGAGGTATTTTCTGACCCTTTGGTCAAGGAGATCCCTGTTGTGGGCAGAGTGAGCATTGAATCTCAGAATTTCACTGAGACAAGATTACAATTAGAGGCCCTAAGGCTACAAATAGAAAAGATCCGGAAAAATAGGATCTTGAACCTAGAACAGGACCTTCCAGATCCCTCTATGGATCATAATGGAGGGTCTGATAAAGAGTTTATTGACCTCTTGGAACTTTCCACACACGACGAGTATGTCCTCTTACCCACCCCTCAGGGGTCTGAAGGGGGTTCCACTCCTCTATTATCTATGGTTCCCGCTTGTGACTCCCCTGGGAACAGTACTACTAATACTATTATAGTTGATAATTCTCGTAAAATCGATGCTTGTGTACCTTTTTTACCTGTGGCAAAAAACACCCAGGTCCATATTACCAATTTCCTTACTCCAAGGGGGGAGAAAAGAAAAAACATTTTAGAGGAACCAGAGCGGGTATTAGGGTCAAACAAAAAAGAGAAGAAAAGTCAAAATTAACCGGTAATAATGAGGATATAAATGACAATCTGGGGATCTTCAATCTATCTAACCATTCTCTATCCAATGGAGAACGTAGTGTTCTTAGTAAAGGGCTTTCCTTCTGCCCCGTTGCTAACTCTAATGATTTTAATTTATTTATTGACTTTCAAAAATTTATTAGAAAACTAACATTGAGACGACATTTTCAGATTAATAAATTTAACCCCAAGAACAATTGTACCCTGATACCTGATGATTTTTTACACACAGATTTGAGGTTGAAATCCAATTTCTACCCACTACAGAGCAAAGGACACCATTTGAAAACCTTTAATGATCTAGTACTGGAGGACCTAAAAAAGCTCAATTTGAGGGGTAGTCCACTTAAGCCTAATTTGACTAGAGAGGAGAGAAAAGCCCTCCTGTCCCTTAAATCCAACCCCCATCTGATAATTAGAAATGCGGACAAAGGAGGAGGGATTGTATTACAAGACAGGAATGCATATATTCAGGAGGCTCTTAGGAATCTATCCAACCCCATACACTATGAGGTTGTTAACATTAGAGCATATGAAAAAGCAGTTCTTAATTATCGAACACTCATTCAAAGGGCAGCATCACTAGGAATCCTTGGTAAGGAGGAATTTAAGTTCCTAGATGTTAAAAATCCGAAAATAGCATTTTATTACCACCTACCGAAAATACACAAGTGCCTTGTTAATCCCCCTGGAAGACCGATCATTTCAGGGATCGGTTCTTTGACCGAAAATTTAGCTGACTACTTGGATTGTGTTATGAGGGTCCATGTATCAAATTTGAGGAGCTATTTGAGAGATTCCACACAGCTCATAAATCTCATAAAGGATGTTGAATGGAAAGAATCTTTTTTGTTTGTATCATTAGACATAGCTTCCCTGTATACAAATATTGCTCATGACTTAGGGCTTGAGTGTTTCAAGCAGTTCCTATATATTGATGAGAGGTTACCGGTTGAGCAAAAAGACTTCATGTACGATGGGATGAAGTTTATATTAGAGAATAATTACTTCACTTTCCAGGATACTATGTATCACCAATGCTGTGGCACAGCGATGGGCTCGAAAGTAGCACCAACTTTTGCTAACCTTTTTATGGGTCTTTTTGAACTACTATTTATATATAATTCTGAGTTTTACGAGCAGGTGGTTGTATATAAGAGATATATCGACGATCTATTTATAATCTGGGATAATTCAAAAAATAATCTACATGCCTTTCTGGAAAACATCAAAAATAACAATTGGGGTCTTACTTTTTCACCCACAATTAAGGCAGACAGGATAGATTTCCTGGATCTGACGATTTTGCATGAACAAGGGTCGATTTACACTAAGACCTTTTTTAAAAAGGTTGACTGCAATGGCTATATTAATTTTACCAGCAGCCACTATAATAAATGGTTGTTAAATGTCCCCAATAATCAGTTCCAGAGGGTGCGGAGGAACTGCACCCGTGATGCAGACTTTCATGAACAGGCATTGATCCTGAAGGACAGATTCCGGGATAAAAAATATCCGGTGTCTGTGATCAAAAAAGCCTACAATGGTAATAAAATGCTCAAACAGGTTGATCTTATTGGGAAGATTAGAAATCCCGAGATTAAGGAGAAGAGTATGGCTTTTTCCTCCAACTTCCTTATGACATATAGTGATGACAGTGGTAAAGTGAAAGACATTATTGCCAAACACTGGAAAGTCCTTCTGAATGATCCGTTCCTAAAAGAGACTTTACCCTTGAAGCCGGGAATTACGTACCGTAGGGCCTCGAGTTTGAAAAATCATTTGGCCCCGAGTAGACTTAAAAATAATAGTAAAGATATGGTCATCTCTACCAATAAACCTTTGGGGGCATTTAAGTGTCTGGTGAAAAATTGTCTCTGTTGTAACATTATTCAACATAGAAGGGTCTCTTTTGGGTTGTTTCCAGGGGGGACAGAATTCCCTATCAAAAGCCATCTGACTTGCCAATCTGATTTTGTGATCTACCTAATAGAGTGTGAGTGCGACAAACGGTACGTGGGCAGAACGACACAGCCTCTCCATAACAGACTCAACTCACACAGACACAATATTAAAATAGGTTTTTTGTTACATGGCCTCTCCAGACATGTAACTTTGACACATAAAGGTAAATCACGGCTGAGAATTACTCCCATTGAACAGATACCCCCCTTTGTCAACAATCGGGTGGAATTACTTAACAAAAAAGAGACTTTTTGGATTTATAAACTTAATACCTTGAAACCACAAGGGTTAAATGAGGTGACTGATTTGTTCATGAAAGGTTAAAACATCATATCCCGCTACATAGAATTATTGTTGGTTTTATGCTTTTATTGTGGTCTTATTTGTGTTGGAAGGTCAAAAGAAATTTTCTTATATCTCGCTGTATAGAATTATTGTTGGTTTTATGTTTTTAGTCTGGTCTTATTATTTATTAAGTTTTAGTATCTCCAATCAGGGTGCTCTTTTTATTCATCTTTATTTCTATATATATTTTTTATATTTTATATTATATATATATACTTTTACAGTTTATATACAATGCTTTTTGATGTATTAATTTTTTGAGGTGTCGGCATCCACCTGTGTACATTTATCTTATTTATTATTACTGCCAGTTTTCCCGTATTTATTGCACCATGCACTTTGGATTCTTTTGGTCCTGTTTGTGTCTATTCAATTTTGGATCTATTAGGTCTCCACTTTTGTTTTTTTGGGGATATGGGTTCATTGCCACAGTGTTCCTTTTTCCCCCCTTTTTTTGTAACACGCTAGTTGCATATCTTCCCTTGCACTGTGCACTATATTTTATAAAAAAAGAAAATTTTTTTTCCACACCGTGGACATTTTACCTCACCCACTTCACAATCTTTTATTATTATTTTTTGGTCTCACCCAGTGTCCGTATAATATGAGCCTTCTATCGGAACTAAAGTTATAGTTCGTGTTTTTTTGGATGCGGGGATGGTGTTAGTACTCCACCCGACTAACGCACCCTTATAGATTGATATATGAGATTGAGATACTAACACAAGGTTATAAAATCCTTGTGCCCCCGTTTTTGTTTTTTTGGGGTTTTTTTCTTAACTTTTTCTTAATTTTTTCAGAAACCCCCCCTCCTCCGGTCTCATAGTACCACCATATTTTTATTATTTTATACTGAACTGTTTTTAAAGAGTTTATCCCATATAATTAACGTTTTTAATTTTTGGTTATATGTTCCTATTTTTCCCGTAGAAGTACTGATTTTTATCTACTTTTATATATATATTGTGTCAGTTGCAGATTTACATTTAGATATATATTGATATATTCATTTGATACACATACATATATTTTTCCCCCCTGTTTTTTACAACATTCCCCCTTCTTCTTCTCTTCTTTTTTTAGTTTACGGGGTCTGTAATAATGATTTTTCACGGAAACCGGCAGATTATTCTCTGCCTGGAGCTTGGAAGACTGACTTGCTCCGAACCCCCTCTCTTCCTCTGACATGCGCACTCTCCTTTTTTCTCACGCTTTGAACTTTCTTCACCTCGTCTCAACAAGCTCCGGACCTTTTTCTGACATGCGCACTCCTTTTTTTCCCACGCTCTGAACTTTTTTCACCCCTTCTTAGGCAATTGACGTTGATACTTACGCAGGATTGTTACGTTAACACTGGTAATTGTACGTATCTTCTCACACAGCTACACTTGTATAGGTGTTCTTTCTACACTTGGTTTCAAAGGGTGTTTTCAGGACTCCTAAGGTGGAGACATGGTTTCTTCCTTTGTTGTGCCACCTCTTTGAGAAAGGAGTTAATATTTCCAGGGGTTCGATTCCGCTTCAGAGCGGCACTGAAGTTGCAGGATTTTTATTCCCGTATCTTATCTAAACACACAATAATCCACACATTTTTTTATCTGTTTATTTCAAATCTTTATTTCATATCATTTCATGAGATAATATGATGATATTTTCATATGTAATTGTTTTTCCTGCTCATTTTCTTGTATTGTGTTAATTTTACTGTTATGTGTGTTTTTTGTTTTTTTGATGTGTCTTTCCCGCCGATTTTTTTGAAAAAGGTTGGGTTTTGACGTCATCATGACGGAATGTATATAGCTCCTGCAGTCCTCATGGTCTAGCAGATTTGATGTACTTTTTTCCTGTGTGTCCTGAAGAAGGGAGCAGAGACTCCAGAAACGCGTCAAAAAAAAAAAAAAAAAGACCTAAAGATGAAATAAAGGAACATTAACTCTCTATGGTCAGAGTGGTCACTGGCGCGGCCGTGCAAGCCCTACTTCACCATTCTCTGTTATTATTAATAATGCCATCCCTTATTACATAGTTTTTTGTCATATGTATAGTGCTGTCCCTTATTACATACAGTTTCTTCTTTATTATCTACAGTGCCATTCATTATTACGTTATTCTCCTTTGCTATACATTGGTAACTGATGGCTTTTATTCACTTTGTGGAGTGAAGTGGCATAGGAAGGGCAATGCATAAGACATAAAAAAATGATGTTGTTTAATGCGTGCGTGGCTTTCTCTCCACCCTCTTACTGACTCTCAAACATGCACCTGAGCAACTGTGGCTCATTGCAAGATAAAAAAGCAGTTTGTTAACCTTAGCCATGTCATTGCATGCTTAGTGCTTTGTGTACTGGCCACAACACAGGATGAAACAGTAAGTCCAATCTCTTGCATAGCTATATTCAAACGGCCTTTTTTGTTTTCAGTTATTGTTTTATCTGAAGTTCAAAAATAAGACTGAAGGGAAAGATTAGGTAGAGTGGATGGCTTGTTACAAAATTAATTAATTTTTGCAACAGATGAGCTGTTTCACCTGCAAAATTTGCAGCTGTTTGTAATGGAAATTTTTTGGCTCTGAAGGTGAAACACCTTTTTTTTTCCAAATAAATTAAAATTCAATTTGTATGTTTTATGCTTTACTGTTCTTTGACTAAGTTACCCACCACCATTGTTTTCTAGCTGTGGTGGTCGAACATGCACAGTGCTTACAAGCTCTTTTCTATAGAGCTTGTAATCACAGCACTAAAGTTGGCTCGCGCAGCGCACTGTTAGCTCTGGATTCAACCTTCAATGAACTTAAAAGCCTCATCATATAGCAGCATTGGAGATCAAATAGATCAGGCGAGAAGCACAATGATGCCACTGGGCCAAACTATTAATCAAGGAGTAAGCCAGAAGGCAAAGGACCGATGCACTCCTGAAAAATAGCGATGAGTGAATAAATTTGGCACTAATTGTTAGTTTCATGAATATTAAGATATTTGCAATTTCCGTTACTCGAGTACTTTGGTATTTGCATCGTTAATTTCAAGTCTCCTCCCCACATGTTTGGCACCTGATTTTCAGCCACTAAATTTGCGAGGATTTCTTGTCAATGACAGTAATGCCATAGCCATCTTTGCTACTGGCATTATTGTGATTGGCAGGCGATGTGAAAGAAAAATGACGTGCGGTCATTAAAGCAGGAGAATTAAACTTTCTGAGTTTCCTCACGGCTGTAACACTGGTCCCCTCATTAATCCTTATAAATATGCACTGCTTTCCCTGCCCACCACCTGCAACAGTGGCTGTGATTGGTTGCAGTCGTGGTTCCCCCACCCACCCTCTATGCCGGCGTCTGTGATTGGTTGCCCTCACACTAGCTGTCTGGGTTCCCGAAAAGAAGTGTAAAAATAAATAAATAATTGGAGATAATGGTACAGGATCCCCCGTATTTTGAAACTCAGATAAAGTAGACAGCTACAGGCTACAGCCCACAGCTGTGTGTGTTATCTTGGCTGTGTATCAAAATATGAGGAATGCCTGCATTTTTTTAAAATTATTTAAATAAATACTTTTTAAAAATGTTGTGAGGTCCCCCCAATTTTGATACCCAGTCAAAATAAAGCAGATAGCTGGGGTATTCTCAGGCTGTGGAAACCCATGATTATAGGGCCCTCTCCAGCCTAAAAATAGCAGCCCTCAGCCCCCCCAGAATTGGCGCATCCAATTGATGTTCCAATTCCATCACTGTACCAGGCTCATTCCGATTGCCCTAGTGTGGTGGCAATCAGGGTACATACAAGGGGTTAATGACAGCTGTAACTTGTCAAAAAATTACAGTTGTGACCTCAGGTGAACTGACATGAGGTGAACTAATTGAACTCAGTGACCTCACCTCAGGTGAAGTCATTGAACGTAATGCCGGATTACCACTTTAGGTGATGTGCACACATTGAGTATTTTATTGCAGACATTTTATTTTATTGCATACACCAAATCTGCAGTTTCAGGCAAAAAAATGCACTGAAACCCGCATCAAAATGCATGGTACCCCAGCTGTGACCTCAGGTGAACTGACCTGAGGTGAACTTATTGAACTCAGGGACCTCACCTAAGGTGAAATCATTGAACTCAATGCCGGATTACTGGATTTGGCTATGTGCACACGTTCAGCATTGGTTGTAGACATTTCTTTACAAAATCTATACCTCCTGGTGAAAAAACGTACAGATACTGAATGCATTTTGATGCTGTTTTAGTGAAGTTTTTGCCAGGAGCGGCAGATTTGGTGCAGAAATGTCTGCAACCAAATACTCAATGTGCGCACATTGGTTAATTTGTTTTTTTGGTAATGAGTTCAATGACTTCACCTGAGGTGAGGTAACTTAGTTCAACTCAGGTCAGTTCACCTGAGGTGACAGCTGGGGTACCATGGGAACCTCAGCTGTGACCTCAGGTGAAGTCATTGAACTTAATGCTGGATTACTCGATTAGGCATGTTGCACACATGAGTATTTAGTTGCAGACATTTCTGCGCCAATGCTGCATCTCCTGCCAAAAAAATGCACCGATACCATATGCCACATGTTTTTTTACCAGGAGCTGCAGATTTGGTGCAGAAATGTTTGCGCACATCGCCTAATCTGGTAATTTGGCATGGAGTTCATCTGAGGTAAAGACACTTAGTTCAATGAGTTCAATTACCTGAGGTCACAGGTGGGGTACTGTGACGTTAGGTGAATTCGGTGATGCCACCGCTCACAGCTGCGGCTCTGTCAGTGTGTCCCTGATGCAGCAGTGATCAGGCACGTCTTCTAATGTTACTGCCCACTGCAACCTCAGGATGTAGCCGAGTCAGGATCATCATGGAGCATTTGTGGTTTATGTTGGACCTGCAGGGGTTTTTTGGGGATTAACATATTGGAGAAAGAGGGTTTTTTTTGTTTGCTTTTTTAAATAAAGGATTTTTATTTGTGTTTTGTGTTTATTTATTTTGACTTACAGGGTTAGTAATGGGGGATTTCATAGAGCCCTCCCCATTAATAACCTGGGGTTTGATGACAGCTGTGATTTTTTTGACACAGTTGTCATTAACTCCTTATATTACCTCAATTGCCACTCCACCCGGGCAATCAG
Source organism: Anomaloglossus baeobatrachus (assembly GCF_048569485.1). Classification (NCBI taxonomy): domain Eukaryota; kingdom Metazoa; phylum Chordata; class Amphibia; order Anura; family Aromobatidae; genus Anomaloglossus; species Anomaloglossus baeobatrachus. The sequence continues at coordinate 293,076,623 of NC_134357.1, read as the reverse complement.
GATGAGCCACGTAAGATGCTGCAATTGGCTCTTCTAATGGAATGCACCAATCCTGGGGTATCTACAGGCTGCTATTATTAGGCTGTGGGGGACCAATAACAGTGGGCCTCCACAGCCTGAGAAAATCAGCCCTCTGCTGCCCGCTTTATCTTGGCTGGGTATCACAATTGAGGGGGACCACATGACATTTTATAAATGATTTATTTATTTAAATAATTAAAAAAACACATGGGATCTCTCATATTTTGATACACAGCCAAGATAACGTACACATTTGGGCGCTGCAGGGTGTGGCTGTCTGATTTATCTGCGCTGGGTATCAAAATATGGGGGACCCTGCACAATTTTTTCTATTTATTTTTTTTTACACTCCTCTTTGGGACCCAGACAGCTATTTCAAGGGCAACCAATAACAGATGCAGGCACAGCGGGTAGTCGGGGGAAGTAGGACTGTAACCAAACACAGACAGTGTTACAGAGGGTGGGCCGGGGAAGCATGCATGAACTTCAATGATTGGACTTGGAAATAAATATGACAGCTGGGGAAACTCAGTAAGGCCTCCTTCACATGTCCGCGTTTCTGGTACATGTGACGTGCATTTCCTCACATACCGGAGACACGGACACACGTAAACCAATTAAAATTAATGGGTCTGCACATATGTGCGTGTTTTCACATGGACCGTGTGTCCATGTGCTCCACAAGGTGACATGTCCGTTTTTGTCCGGCAGCACGGGTGTCACACAGACTGCCCACTGATGTAATCCATGTGACACGTACCGAAGAAAACGTGTCTTTGAAATAAGATGATTTTCTATACTCACCTATCTCTAGCGCTGCTGTCACTTGCTTCCGACCCCCTCTCATTATGTTCATTGCATATTCACTACACCTAGGACACTGAAGCAGCAGCATCAACGACAGCAGCATCATGGACAGGTAAGTATAGAAGGTCATGCTGTCAGTGTGCTATCTGGATGTCACACGGATAGCACACTGACAGCACACACTGAACACACAGACACCGACACACGCACACACATACGCATCTACATCATGGACCGTGCAAAATGTGAGTGTTTTGCACAGACATGTGAAAGAGGCCTAAGTGTAATTCTCCTGCTTTAATTTCCATAATACCCTGAACACATTATTCCCAGAAACTAGCTGTGAGTCAGAAATGTATCCAGTCATCTTGATCATGCTGTTCCCATTCAGTTTCATCACTTTTCCATCCATTTCCGCATTTTTACAGCCCTCCCAGACCTGCTTCCAAGAACCTCCAGAAAATTATTTGAATTTCTCATTGACTTGCATTAGGTTTGTTATTCGGTACGAATACACGAATAATAGAAATTATTCGGCACGAACAATCCAAACCCAAATATTTCACTATTCGTCTATCTCTACTGAAAACTAATCGTGGCGCTGTCCCTTTAGGTCAGTAGTATAGTGAATCATGTAAGCTCTAAAGCTCTTTTAGTACAAGCTACAGGAAGACAAACTTTTATCATGTAACTCAAAGTCTTTTTTAATCTTATAGAGGGCATTTGTTTCTATATTGAAAAAGAGTTTTAACAATATACTACAACTTTAAAAGGTAAGGATGCTCAATCACATGGCCTCATTTCTGTGCTTTAGCCCTAAATATAAATCTGTAAGTGCTCTATTGTGACCACCGCTGCAGCTGGCCTATGTCACATGTTATCTTCTCCAAAGGAACTTCCCTAAATAGCCATCCAAATAAATATTATACCTAAGACATTTGAATTGTACTATTCAGATCCTTGCTGATCCTGCAGAGATCTGCAAAGGTTGCAGCTGTTGAACAAGAAATTTAACATGAAATTTAACTGGGTTAACCTTCCTCTTGTGTTAGCTTTCTGTTACTCTTTCTTATGTTAACGGGTCGGTTTTGACCCGTGTCTTAAATCACCCCTAGGATACCCTAAAACAGTTATTTATGATCCAATTTGTTTCTTACCTCTTAGTTACCTTGTTAGGGTTTCTCATCCATGGAAGGATTGATTTTAATATTTTTGTTGTGGCCCCCTGGGCCTTTCATTTGAGAGCATACCCTTCATTTTCAATATAAAAAATATTGTCAAATGAACCTCAAGAGAATAATATAAACTTAAAAAAGTTTGTTACAGTGCCTACAAGTAGTATTCAACCCCCTGCAGATTTAGCGGGTTTGATAAGATGCAAATAAGTTAGAGCCTGCAAACTTCAAACAAGAGCAGGATTTATTAACAGATGCATAAATCTTACAAACCAACAAGTTATGTTGCTCAGTTAAATTTTAATAAATTTTCAACATAAAAGTGTGGGTCAATTATTATTCAACCCCTAGGTTTAATATTTTGAGGAATAACCCTTGTTTGCAATTACAGCTAATAATCGTCTTTTATAAGACCTGATCAGACCGGCACAGGTCTCTGGAGTTATCTTGGCCCACTCCTCCATGGAGATCTTCTCCAAGTTATCTAGGTTCTTTGGGTGTCTCATGTGGACTTTAATCTTGAGCTCCTTCCACAAGTTTTCAATTGGGTTAAGGTCAGGAGACTGACTAGGCCACTGCAACACCTTGATTTTTTCCCTCTTGAACCAGGCCTTGGTTTTCTTGGCTGTGTGCTTTGGGTTGTTGTCTTGTTGGAAGATGAAATGACGACCCATCTTAAGATCCTTGATGGAGGAGCGGAGGTTCTTGGCCAAAATCTCCAGGTAGGCAGTGCTATCCATCTTCCCATGGATGTGGACCAGATGGCCAGGCCCCTTGGCTGAGAAACAGCCCCACAGCATGATGCTGCCACCACCATGGTTCACTGTAGGGATGGTATTCTTGGGGTCGTATGCAGTGCCATCCAGTCTCCAAACGTCACGTGTGTGGTTGGCACCAAAGATCTCGATCTTGGTCTCATCAGACCAGAGAACCTTGAACCAGTCTGTCTCTGAGTCCTCCAAGTGATCATGAGCAAACTGTAGACGAGCCTTGACATGACGCTTTGAAAGTAAAGGTACCTTACGGGCTCGTCTGGAACGGAGACCATTGCGGTGGAGTACGTTAGTTATGGTATTGACTGAAACCAATGTCCCCACTGCCATGAGATCTTCCCGGAGCTCCTTCCTTGTTGTCCTTGGGTTAGCCTTGACTCTTCGGACAAGCCTGGCCTCGGCACGGGTGGATACTTTCAAAGGCTGTCCAGGACGTGGAAGGCTAACAGTAGTTCCATAAGCCTTCCACTTCCGGATGATGCTCCCAACAGTGGAGACAGGTAGGCCCAACTCCTTGGACAGGGTTTTGTACCCCTTGCCAGCCTTGTGACCCTCCACGATCTTGTCTCTGATGGCCTTGGAATGCGCCTTTGTCTTTCCCATGTTGACCAAGTATGAGTGCTGTTCACAAGTTTGGGGAGGGTCTTAATTAGTCAGAAAAGGCTGGAAAAAAAGATAATTTATCCAAACATGTGAAGCTCATTGTTCTTTGTGCCTGAAATACTTCTTAATACTTTAGGGGAACCAAACAGAATTCTGGTGGTTTGAGGGGTTGAATAATAAATGACCCTCTGAATAAACTTTTCACCATTTAAAAAAAAAAAAACAAAACAAATAAACAAATAACATTCTTTTTTGCTGCAGTGCATTTCACACTTCCAGGCTGATCTACAGTCCAAATGTCACAATGCCAAGTTAATTCTGAATGTGTAAACCTGCTAAATCTGCAGGGGGTTGAATACTACTTGTAGGCACTGTATATTATCTGACTATTACTGAAGGGTTTTAGAACACATTTCTTAAATGTAAAAAAATTATACATATATATTTTATATTATTAACTCTAGTAACATCTATGGTGTTACAGGTCAATTATTTTTTATAGAACTTTAATACAAATAAAAGATGAAAATTATATTAACATTAATAGCAATAATAATAAAAAGTAGCTTTTCTAGGTCAAACAAACAACAATCAATCAAGCAAATCAAATCAACAGAAATCAAGTACTAGTTTTTAGATGCATTAGTATTTAGATGCATGTGTGGCAAAAAGTGACACTTTTTGTGTGTTCTTTGCAGAGGTATTTTTGCAGGCGAAGCACGATGTGTTTGTCTTTGCGTCCTTATTGCTAAGGCAGACCTGACACCTCTTTCTTTTAGAATCAGGTGGTCTCACTGGGGTTGTGGCTGTTGTGGTTGATGTTGAGGCAGGGCTTGTTGAGGAGGATGCTGGTGATGATGCTCTTTGTGTTGCTGTGGGTGTGGGCGAAGCACTTGTTGAGCTCTGGAGTGTCGGACCAAGGCTGCAGCGGCTGGGTCTCGGGGCACTCGTTCCCTTTGGTCAATGTGCGAATTGACAAGGGATCTTCCTAGTGTGCTTGTGAGCTTGCTCTCAGGGCTCACACTTGGGATTTTCTGGACCATTTTGGATTGGAAAGTCCTATCCCCCTCGTTGCACTAGTGCCCCGATTTTGGAGCGGGTGGAGGACGAATCTTGAAGACTCCGTTCTCCGCGGGTAAATTATCGGGTTGCCTAAAGCTACTCCCCGACCTAGGGTCCACGTACTCTGTCGTGCCTTGGTCCCAGCCCGCTGATGGTGCAAGGCCGCCGGATATCCTCCTCGAAAGATCTGTGCCGCTTGCCATGATCCCCTGCGACCGAGGGTCCAACTCCTCTATTCTCAGAGCACCGTCTGCCACCTAGATTGTTTCCCAGGAGCTCTGCTCCCGACCTCCTCTCACTTTCATTACAAGACTCTTCTCTCCTCTTGACACTCCTTACCTCCCCTCCCCAACCCCCCAGGTGGGCGACTCTATTCCACTCAAGCCGTCCACTGGTGTGTTTGGTGGGTGTGGTGTAGGGTGTACCTAGGGTTTGCTTAGCTGATGTAGGCAACATCATATGGTTAGGGACCCAAAAACCAAGAAGGAGGTGGATACTGCACAGAAGGGCAGATTGTGCAATACGCTGTGACGACCCAATAGTCCAGGGGTGTCACGTATGGATCCTTGAAAATTGCTAAATCCTATAAAGACATACTTTTTACAACCCATTATGTAGAAATGTCCCCAATCATGTACTAATAGTATATATATATATCCCTCATCCTGGGCCCCTTCCTGGTATATATGTCGCTTATTCGGTGCCCCATCCTGGTATATATCCCCCCCATCCTGGTATATGTCCCCCGTTCTGATGATGTGCTCCAATGCATAAAAGAAGAAAAAAACACTCTCACCTTCCCCCTCTCCCATGACACACGGCGACCTCTTCTGTAGCCGACACAGATGCCGACAGCTGACGTCAGCATGCCTGCTATGGGTGATGCATGTTGTCACTGCTCTGTACCTGTGACTGATACACCGACGTCAGCTGGCAGCCACTAATTGGTCATGGACTTGTACGCATTTTAGCTGAATGCATTTTAGTTGAATGTGCATCTTTGTAAGGCTGAACGGAGCCAGGGCAGAGCCATGGGCGTAGTGACCCATGACTCACCTTTGCAGGGCAGCAAGGGGTTAATGTTTTTCTGTAGAAAGAGCGGGCTTGTGCGGGGTCAAGAGTTTAGGGGGGGGTGGATCTATAGGGCCAGGGGAGGGGACAGGGGGGGGCTGTATATATGTCCAGGGAGAAAGGGGGGGGCACTACTTCGGCGCGAGGTACCATTAGAGAAGGTCCCCGTGTCACCTCACCTTGTCTCCCCCTGATCTGATGGCATCGGTTGCAGGACTCCTGGAGCAGCTTCGGGCTGCTGCCGGCGGCGCAGATGGAGCGACGATCAGGACAGCGTTGAGGGAGATCCTGGGAGGTCCGGATGCGGTGTCTGAAGCTGACCCCCCACCGCTCCGGAGTGGGCGCAGGGCGAGGGCACCGGAGAGGTTCTCGCCTGATGCTGCTCCTGGTCCTCAGCGGCGCCGTAGGAGCCCCTCCGGGGACCCTCCTCACCAGAAGAATCCACATGCAGCAGCTAGCAGGAGCAGGCGAGGGAGGAATCCTGCTCGGCGTTCAGGACCTGCGGCGGTGGGCGGTCCCTCCAGGGGTCATGTGACCGGCTCAGCTGCCTCTACTGCTTCAGGCTACGACAAAATGGCGGCGGTCCTCCCTGGCGATGCTCCTGTCGGGGGGACTGCTAGACAGCATGGAGATGGAGTTTCTGCGGGGCCTCCGGGGCCGGGAGTGTGGAGTACGACCCTGCAAGGAACGTCACCTGCCGAGCCCAGGATGGATGCAGCTTCCAGGATGACAGCGCGCACTGGGTTCGAGGATACTGCCAGGAGTGGGGCATTGCAGCTGCGGAGATCATCGCCAGAGAGGAGGTCGCGGTCCAGGTTTCGGTCCCCTTCGACGCGGAGGAGCGGGTCGCCATCAGGGAGGTCAGCGACGGGGAGAAATTCGCCCGCACGGCAGGGGCCTGCGCCATCCCGATCGAGGTCGCGATCCAGGAGGAGGTCGCCTTCACGGTCGGCATCTGAGGGGAGTCATCCTGCATCTCATTATCCGGTTCGCTCCCGGGTCATCCGACCAAGGTCGAGCGCGGCGGGTTCCCAGGTCCCCCCTGGTCGAGCTGCCGAAGACGTTTCCGTGCTGGTCCATTCTGGAGGAGATCGTCGTCTGGAGTCAGGATTTTCGGCTGGTGGGTCTCATGTACCGACGCAGCTTGGTGAGTACTCCTCTATGTTGTGTGCGTCCTCACCTAGTTTAGTTTCCCCGGGAGTGAGCAGGGGCCAGGCGCAGGGCGTCATAGGGGGTCTGGGGGTCGCGGGGCCGAGCGCGGCGGGGTTTGATGTCGGTAGTCTGACCAATGTTTTGAAGGGTGTGCGTGATTTGTTGGCGCAGTTGGATAGGACGAGTCAGGGGGCGTCCGGGTCTCCTGTCCCAGCGCGGGTGCCGGATTCTGGGGCGGCAGTATCGGCTGTGGTTGTGGTACCGACGGGAAGCGAGGTGGTTGCTGGGGATAGTGTGGCGGATCCCGGGCAAAAGGAGAAGGAGAAGGATAAGGAGGGAGATAGGATTATTTTGGATGATAGGGCCAGAGGGGAGGTGTACGTTTGCTTTGAGGGCCCCCTGGGGGCGCATTTAAAGAAGGAAGTGAAGGAGAAGATTTGGAAGGATGAATACGTGGAAATTTTTTCCCTCCTTCCTTTGGAGAAGTTTAATTTGGATAAGAAAAAGAAGGATGATAGCAAGAAGGAGGAGGAAGAAAAGCGGAGGTGGCGGCTGATCCCTCAAACGTTTGTTAACTGGTTGCAGGCTTTTGCGATCCTAGCTAGCGTCATTGGCGAAAAGGCGGCGGATAATTGTTCTGGGCTATTCTGCTACATGGATGCTATAGCGGAAGCTCATAGGATTTATGGTGGGCAGACGTGGTTGCGGTACGATGAACAATTTAGGCAGCGGAAAGCCGTGCGACCCAGTATCCGTTGGGATCAGAAGGATATTGGTTTATGGTTAAAAGTCATGGCTCCGGCTCGTTATGGTCAGCCCTTTCACGGGGGGGCCGGGTCGGCCGGCCACACTACTGCTGGGGGTGCGGGGACCCAGACAGGGGGTGTTGGAGCAAAGGCAGGTGTGTGCTGGCAGTTTAACGACAGCCAGTGCAAGTTTGGAAACTCCTGCAAGTTTAAGCATCAGTGCTCAGGTTGTGGAGGGTCCTCCCATGGAGCAGCTCGTTGCTTTAAGAAGGGTAGGCCCAAGGCAGGGGGAGATTTGGGAAAAGGGGGTGAGCCCGGTGAGGCTTCACGAGATGCCCCTTATATAGATAGATACCCCAAGCGGGATAAGGCGGTATTGTTGGAGGATGGTTTTCACGTTGGTTTCAGGATCCCCCCCCCTCCTCATGTTGTTCCGTTTCAGTTAAAGAATTTGTTGTCGGCGCGGCGACACCCAGAGGTTGTGGCTAAAAAGCTTTTTGGGGAGGTTGCTTGTGGGCGGATGGCGGGTCCGTTTGCATCCCCCCCCAATCCCCAATTTGGTAGTATCTCCGTTAGGGGTCGTCCCAAAGAAGGAGCCGAACAAATTTCGGCTCATTCAGCATTTGTCGTTCCCCAAGGGTTTGTCGGTGAATGATGGTATTGACCCAGACCTCTGTGCGGTGGTTTATACCTCGTTTGACGCAGCCGTCAGCTGGGTTCGGAAATGTGGTCGGGGAGCATTGTTAGCGAAGACGGACATCGAGTCGGCATTCCGCTTGCTGCCGGTGCATCCTGAGAGTATGCGACTGTTGGGTTGTTTTTGGGACGGTTCCTATTTTGTTGATCGTTGCTTACCAATGGGGTGTTCTATTTCTTGCGCTTATTTTGAAGCGTTTAGTTCCTTTTTAGAATGGGCAGTGTGTGATGTGGCGCAGCTCTCGTCGGCGATCCATTATCTTGACGATTTTTTGTTTATCGGCCCCGCTGAGTCGGCAGTGTGTCAGACGTTGTTGGGGACTATGGAGTGGTTGTCTGGCCGGTTCGGGGTCCCCTTGGCTCAAGATAAGACGGAAGGCCCGTGTACTTGTCTGAATTTTTTGGGTATCACTATTGATACTGTGTTGATGGAGTGCAGGCTGCCTGAAGAAAAGATCTCAGCTTTGCGGGCAGAGGTGGGATCGGCTGCGCGTCTTAGAAAAATCCAGTTGAGGGACCTCCAGTCTTTGTTGGGCAAGCTTAATTTTGCTTGCCGCATCATGCCCATGGGCCGCGTTTTCTCAAGAAGGTTGGCGTCGGCGACCGCTGGAGTGCGCTCCCCAAGGCATTACATAAGGTTGACTCGGGACCTTAGGGAGGATTTGGCGGTATGGGGCAGTTTTTTAGAGAAGTACAATGGCCGGTCGCTAATGATTGCGGAAGTCTTAGATGATTTTGATTGTGAGCTCTTCACCGATGCCGCGGGGGGTAAGGGCTTTGGAGCTTACTTCGGCGGCAGATGGTGCGTGGGAGAGTGGCCCGCGGCTTGGCATGAAGCAGGGTTTACACGGAATTTGACTTTGTTGGAGTTTTTTCCAATTGTGGTGGCGGTGTCCGTTTGGGGAGAGCATTTCAGCAACAGAAAAATTCGTTTTCACTGTGACAATATGTCAGTAGTCATGGCAATTAATAACCTGTCGGGCGCGTCTCCTCCGGTGGTCCGCTTGTTGCGGTACTTTGTGTTGCGGTGCCTTTGTCTTAATGCGTGGGTTGTGGCAGTGCATGTACCGGGGGTTGAGAACGCCATTGCTGATTCCCTTTCTCGCTTGCAGTGGGATCGTTTTTGGAGCCTGGCACCGGAAGCGGAGTCCGCTGGCAGCATCTGGCCGGCGGAGCTCTTGGAATTGGTGTTCGAGAGGCGAGTTAGTTGATCAGAGCATCATTGGCCCCTGGCACGTGGGCTGCGTATGAAGCAGCTTGGATGGAATGGACAAATTGGAGGCAGGAATTTGGGGCAGGGGAGTCTGCCGAGGATTCTGTAGGCGCTTTGCTTTGTTGGATGTGCCGGATGGCTTCCGGTAAGTGGTCTTTTTCCAGGGTTAATCGGTTTATGGCAGGGGTTGCGTTTGGTTCTAAATTGCGGGGGATGGTTGACATAACAAAGAATTTTTTGGTTCGACAAGCTGTGAGGGGCTTGAGGAAGGGGCTTCATAGACTGGACAGTCGGAGGCCGGTGTCATTCCAGCTGCTGGAAGAGCTGGGTGTGCAGCTGGAGCGAGTGTGTGTTTCCTATTTTGAATTGGTTTTGTTTCGGTTGGCGTTTTCCTGGGCTTTCTTCGGAGCTACGAGGATAGGCGAATTGGTGTCCCCAGCGTCGTCCCGTGGGGGGGTGTTTTGGGAGAAGACACAGTTGATTTGGGAGACTCTGTGGAATTTTGGATCCGGCGGTCTAAGACGGATCAACTTGGTCGGGGAAGAAGGGTCACTTTATGGGCATTGGCGGGGGCCTTGATGTGCCCTGTCTCTTGTTTTAAACAGTACTTAGAATTGGGGCCTGGCCGTATGGGCCCGTTGTTGAAGCATCAGGACGGATCGTTTTTGTCCAGGTACCAGTTTGTGGCAGTCTTTCGGAAATGCCTGGAGAGGTTGGGGTTGGAGGCGGACAAGTTTTCAGCCCACTCTTTTCGCATTGGGGCGGCGACGGAGGCAGATAGGTGGGGGCTTCCAGCGGAGACAGTGAAGAGGATAGGCAGGTGGGAGTCGAGGAGGTTCAGGCTGTACGTCCGCCCCCATTTGTTGTAAAAGTCGTGGCTAGTCTGGGGTAGTGGTGTATTTATAAAAAAAAAAAAAAAAAATTTGTAATGTTGTTCTCAAGTTAATGGCAGTTCCTGGAGTGTGTCTGACTTGTGGTTGTTGTACCCTCCCCCCCCCCCCTCTTTTCTGGTTTTGTTTCCTTTCATAGGTGGTGCGCCCCTGGTCTGGATTTTCGGCCATTCATTTGTTTATTGGGGGGCACTGAGAGCTGATGTGCGGCGCAATGGTCGGCAGTTGGGTTGGTCCAGAGACGAGGTAATCGTACGTTGGATCGGGGTGAGGGGCATGCGCTGGCGGCAGGTGTTGGTTAATTTTCACCGGTTCGCTCGATTGGATCGCACCCCGGATGTGCTGGTGTTGCACATTGGGGGAAACGATTTAGGGGCCCGCCCCTGTCGGGAGTTGATTCGGGATATACGGTATGACCTGCTCCGCCTTTGGTCAGTTTGCCCTAACCTGAGGGTGGTTTGGTCGGACATTGTTCCCAGAAAGGTTTGGCGGGGGGCTCGGTCCCTGGAGGGGATCGACAAGACCAGAATAAAGGTCAACAGGGTGGTTGGGAATTTTGTGGCCAGGAATGGAGGAGTTGTGGTTCGGCACAGGGACTTGGAGTCGGGGGAGGGGAATTTTTGGCGATCAGATGGTGTGCACCTGACTGCCGTGGGTATTGATTTATGGGCCTTGAGCATTCAGGAAGGAGTGGAGCGGGTACTCATTTTGGTGGGGTGACTCGCATTATGAGGTGTCAGGTAATGCTCGTGGTGGCGGTGGCGAGGGGGGTTCTTGGAGTCGGTGGAAATTCGGGGTGGGGGGTGGTACATCGGATAGATGGGGGACCACCCCCCTTTGTTTATTCTGGTATGGTAATTGCCTGGCGGACTTGGGGGGGCTCTCCAGGGGTGGGGTCCCCTGAGAGTCGGTTAGGGACACTGTTTTCCGGCAAAGGTGGTGCCCCCGAGCTTGTAGGCGCGGCTGGGGGCAAAATATGCCGGATGGTTTGGTAACAATATTTGGTGTCCGCCAGGTTTTGGGGCTCCAAGAACCGCCCTTGCATTGGTAAAATGGTTATTTATTATCTGTTATAATGTTTGTTAATAAACCGGGCCGATTTGGCCAATTTATCCAAAGAAGGGTGTTGTGTGTTTATTAGCGGTTGGGAAAAAGGGGGGTTTGGGGTGGGGGATTCTGCTGACAATATGAAGAAAGCCTCTGCAGTAGGGCAGTCAAGGCTGAACGGAGCCAGGGCAGAGCCATGGGCGTAGTGACCCATGACTCACCTTTGCAGGGCAGCAAGGGGTTAATGTTTTTCTGTAGAAAGAGCGGGCTTGTGCGGGGTCAAGAGTTTAGGGGGGGGTGGATCTATAGGGCCAGGGGAGGGGACAGGGGGGGGCTGTATATATGTCCAGGGAGAAAGGGGGGGGGCACTACTTCGGCGCGAGGTACCATTAGAGAAGGTCCCGCCCTCCCGCCCTATACATATATGTTTAATCTTTGTCGGAGAAGACGGTGGAGTCGAGGTTCATTTAATTTTATATTGGGGTTCGAGTCATTTCGGCGAGCGGTGGCGAGGGGGGTTCTTGGAGTCGGTGGAAATTCGGGGTGGGGGGTGGTACATCGGATAGATGGGGGACCACCCCCCTTTGTTTATTCTGGTATGGTAATTGCCTGGCGGACTTGGGGGGGCTCTCCAGGGGTGGGGTCCCCTGAGAGTCGGTTAGGGACACTGTTTTCCGGCAAAGGTGGTGCCCCCGAGCTTGTAGGCGCGGCTGGGGGCAAAATATGCCGGATGGTTTGGTAACAATATTTGGTGTCCGCCAGGTTTTGGGGCTCCAAGAACCGCCCTTGCATTGGTAAAATGGTTATTTATTATCTGTTATAATGTTTGTTAATAAACCGGGCCGATTTGGCCAATTTATCCAAAGAAGGGTGTTGTGTTTTTATTAGCGGTTGGGAAAAAGGGGGGTTTGGGGTGGGGGATTCTGCTGACAATATGAAGAAAGCCTCTGCTGTAGGGCAGTCATGCACATCTAGCTGAAATAGATGCTGGCATTGGTGGACTCTCCTGCATAGCTCCAGTCTTGATCACATCCTATGCAACCGTGATCGTTACTTTCCTGCTTCCCTAGGGTCTTTTATGTCTTATGGCCACTGTGAACATGAGTTTACAAGCTACATGCACACCAACTCATACTCCGGCTCACTTTTTTGTTTTCTTTTGTAGTCTTTTGTACTCAGTACAAATAGGGTGCAGCCCCCTTCTTAGTGAGCAGGGCATTTCATCTATATTGCTTCCCATGGCTGTGTTTCCAGTTGGGACCCAGCCACTCTCTGCCCTTATTTAGATTGATTAGAAATATCAAAAAAATGACCTGCACATCCAACAAATGTGAACAGGTGCTAACTGAAAAAACATAGTAACTATAAATGCATACAGTTGCACACTGAAAAAGCCAAAAATGTACAAGGGAAAATATGGCACTGCATTACTGCAAAAGAGAGATATTTAGTTTATGCATGTAAGCCCGGACACCAACAGCAAGGTATATCTCTGTAATCCGGGAACCTAACTTAAATGCCACTATCTAGGTTAAAAACATCCATATCTGGGCAAAATGCCACTATTTGGACTACAAACCTATGGGCAGCTAGGCTCCTGCTACAATGGTTATGAACACAGCCAGGTCTTAGGGCGGAGTGCTCAGTCAGAAAAAGACTCACTAGAAATATCAAAAAACTGACCCGCACATCCAACAAATGTGAACAGGTGCTAACTGAAAAAACATAGTAACTATAAATGCATACAGTTGCACACTGAAAAAGCCAAAAATGTACAAGGGAAAATATGGCACTGTATTACTGCAAAAGAGAGATATTGATGTTTTTAACCTAGATAGTGGCATTTAACTTAGGTTCCCGGATTACAGAGATATACAGTGGTACCTCGCTTAACGAGTAACCCTCTTAACGAGAATTTCGCTATACAAGCAAAGCTTTCTGTAAATTTGTAACCCGCTTTACGAGAAAGCTTTGCTGTACTAGTGAAATTCTCACCGCACACACTTCCGGTTTCGTCCATCCACCACACTCTGACCCGCACTTGCAGTCCACACAAACATACACATGTACTCACAAACACACACGCACGCACGCACATACAGTATTATGCTCACCTTACCTTCCATTCCACCGCTGGTCTGATGGTTCTCGTAGTTCCCGGGTACATCGCGGCGTCCTCGCGGCGAACTACAAGACCCAGGAGGCCTGCGATGGAACAGAGGGTAAGGTGAGCATATAATATAACATAATATGTTTACCTTTCGTTTCATCGCCGGCCTCCTGGTTGCTGTAGTGCGCCGCGCCGCACCAGTCCACGCTGTGTATCTGCATCCATAGCGACAAGGGAGGAACTTCCTGTCACCGCTAATGAAAGGCAGAGCGCTGGCCAATCAGAGGCAAGCGGCTCTGCCTTTGACGTCAGCGCTCTGGCCGGGAACTTCCTGCCTTGTCGTTATGGTAACGCGTTACACAGCCCGGCCCCGTACCAGAGAACAGCAAGTCCCAGCAGACCGGCGATGGAACGGAAGGTAAGGTAAGCATATAATATGTGCGTGTGCATGCGTGCGTGTGCATGCGTGCATGTGTGTTTGTGTGAGTTTGTGTGTGTTTGTGTGAGTTTGTTTGTGTGTGTGTGTGTGTGTGTGTGTGTGTATGTTTGTGTGTGTTTGTGCATGTGTGGAATGATAGAATAGGGGACCAGGATGGGACATTTTAGAAGTTGTGGAACGGATCGTCAGCATTGCAATGATTTCCCATGGAAAATCTTGCTCTGCTGAACGAGTACCTTGATTAACAAGCACAGTCCCAGAACGGATTGTTCTCGTTAAGCAAGGTACCACTGTACCTTGCCGTTGGTTTCCGGGTTTACATGCATGGGCCAATACATAAACTAAATATCTCTCTTTTGCAGTAATGCAGTGCCATATTTTCACTTATTTAGATTGATGTCTGTTGACACATGGTGAGGTTTAATATTAGAGAGTGTAGGTACTGTCCCGATTGGGTACACCTTGTCGCGGTGGGATGGCTTTACGTTTTTTTGTTCAAAAATAGTGTTTACTAAGTATCCTATGTTTATTTCTATGCATTATGCTTTTAATTAGTTACAGCAGGGTATATGTTTATATTATTTTCAGTTTTGTTTTTTTATTGTCTCTTCTATATTACATAAATTGTTTCCCAAGGTGTCACCTTATTGCCTCAAAGAATGCACCACAGAGGGCACCATGTAACACAAGTCATTGACTTGTCCCAAGGTTAAAATATTATGGATCAGGGTGTATAACTGTATTTATTTAATCACCTTCACTTATTCCTACATTTCATATCCATGGCATCATCTCCTTAATTTTTTGACAACTAAAATCACAATAATTATGGAAAGTTGCTATTTTACCCTTTGATTTAGTTAAATGAAAATGAATATGGAAAGTGGTTAATATATACTACTGACAAACAGTTAGGGATATTTGGCTTTCGGTTGAAATTCCAGGATGATCCTAAAATGCACTGTAACCTTTCAGGTGAACTTAATGTGACCTTCTCTAAACGTCTGAATGCACATGTCCAACTGTTCAATGTTCAGGACTTTTTGCACAGCTTGGTGCTCTCTGACAAGGAACTTTGTGGCAAAATTCACAGCAGGCGTTAGATCCATGAATCACCCAATAAATTTTATGGCTCAATTAGAATTGGTATTTAAAAAGTCCTCCTCATTATTCTGTTCACATTCTCACATCATGAGACCAAGCTGACACCTAACAATTGATCAAAAGTACCTTGCCACTGCGAGGCTTCAAGTAGGATGTTTTCCAGTGAAAGTGGCCACTGAACGTAGAGTGTCAAAGAGTGTCATCAACAGGTTGCAACAGAGATACAGAGAGACTGGAAGATTCCCAGAAAGGCATAGAAGTGGACATTTTTTGGCCACATGCCACACTGATTACCGCTTCATTGTGATTGATGCCCTTAAGAACCGGATGATGAATGTCACACAACTCCAGGCACATTTAAGGCATGTGAGAGGCACCCAAATGGCACATCAGACCATTTGAAACCGTTTACATCAGCGAGGTCTGAGTGCTAGACGACCTGCAAGGCTACCTGACCACACCACCAGGCACAAGGATCATCGTCTTGCTAGACAAGGGACCAGTAAGCCTCAGAGTTGTTCAGTGATGAAAGTCAATTGAGCAGAAATGATGGCCACCAACAATGTTAGAGACATGAAGAAGAGTGGTATGCATCAGCCACTGTTGTCACCAGATGAGCCTTTGGTGGTGGTGGTGTTACAGTGTGGGCAGGTGTGTCTAGTCAATACAGAACTATCCTACACTTTGTGAATGGTTGAGTCAGAAGCCCCTACTACATGAATAGCATTATTAATTCAGTCATTGTTCCTCTGCATAAAGAACACAAGCCTAATTTCATCTTTATAGATGACATTGCTCCAGTTCATCGAAGTAACATCATTTGGTAATGACTGCTGTAGATTGGGGTACCTCAAATGGAGTGGCCTGCACTTTCTCCTGACCTGAATCCCATATACAACCCATGGGATCTGCTGAGTCACCATGTAGAGAAAAAAGAGAAAAAAAGGAGCCAGCACGATCTGAAATTGGCATGCATCATATAAAAGGTGCAAATTCCCAGATTTATTCCAACTGTACTACAATAAAAAAAAATGAGATTTTTAGCAAATAATTGATCAATTCTTTGAGCCACCCCTGCCAACGTCACGGCAAATCTCAATAGGGGGGTCCTAACCTATATTATGTATTTCATGTGCCATGCGGCCTCCTAGATAAAGTTAAAAGTAGAACCATAATGGAGCACACATACCTGTAACCTGTATATAACCGCTTCTATGTTGCAAAAGAGGCAATTATGGATAGAGGCCAGCCCAGGTCCCAGCATGTACATCTACACATACCAGGACTATATCAGAACTGACCCTCCCAGTGCCAGAGAGCAACCATTGATAAAGGCGGACCAGATCCAAGTATGGTGCTTAATTAGCACTGCCTGTGGAAAGGGGTGAGGCAACTGAATGTGAACAGCTACCAAAAGGAGGAATACATTGCAAACCAAAAACTACAGTCATAACAGAGAAAAAAAAGGACCAGCACGATCTGAAATTGGCATGCATCATATAAAAGGTGCAAATTCCCAGATTTATTCCAACTGTACTACAATAAAAAAAAAAGTCACCATGTAGAGTCTCATAATTCTGAAGCCCAGAAGCTCAATGACCTGAGGGCCACCCTTCAAGAAAAGTGGGATGCCATGCCTCTGCAGACAATAACTCTACTTGTAAGCAGCATGAGATGTTGTTGTCAAGTGTAGCGCCCCTGAGACACTCAAGGCACTACAGGGAAATGCATCTTCACAGGGATGCAGGACCTACCCCCTGGGAACTGGAACACCAGTGCCAGAAACACCCACACACATACCAAAATCCTAGTTACCACTCCACACCAGGGTGCACTGCCTAGTCACACAAGGGGATGGCCACCTAGAGGGCAGAGCCAGCCCAGTTAACTAGACAGCCTGGTAGGAGGGGACAGCAGACAGCCTGAGTAAGAAGTGAAAGTAGAAAGACGTGCCTGAGAGCTGGGTCATGTAACGGTGACCTGGGGGTGCAGGAGAGTGGTCGCCAGGGCAGGTACACCCGAGTACCGCTGGGACCAGAGCACGCATGGGGCACAGAACCCTAGGTCAGGCGACAGTTTCAGTTGGCCTGGCAAATACCTGCACAGTGAGGGGACCTTCACGGACCTCACTGACCCACAAATCCGGGGGCATCAGCAGTAAAGCAAAGATCAGGGTTCGGACACATACCTGCCTACAGAGTCCACACTGCCCGCCGTACGGAGGAGATTGCCACCGCAAAGGGACAGTCGGTACCAAACGCTCCACGCTACGGGGACCCAACCACACTGAGAGTGACGGGGACAGAGCAACCGAATCATCAACTGGCACTGGAAATACAGGTACCTGAACCAGCCGTCCAAGGGCCCACAAGTGAGTAGAGACTGTTAATTACAACCCCAGTATGGTCTCCTTTATTCCAGAACGTCCACCATACAGCTCCCTGGACTCAGCCCTACCTGCGAAGGACCTACCACCTCTGCTGCCATTACCACCAGCCCTAGGAGTAACCAATCCAGCAGCGGCGGTTCCCCCGTATTAACCGCAACCCGCAGGTGGCGTCACACAAATTACTTTAATCTCCCCTGTAAATACTAAAAAGCACCCAGGGCACGGGACTGGGCAACGTCCACCACCAAAGTGACATTTTTCCAGTTATACTCTGCCCGTGACCGAGTACCCCTTTCCCTGGGCGACAGACAAGCTGTAATTGATGCTCAAGGCCACACGACAAGTTATTGAGACATTGCCTTTTTTGGGAGTATACCCACCATTGTTGCTGACTTTTGTTTCAATAAGTTATTTAAGATGAGAAAATCACCATTGCATGCTTCTACTTAAATGCTCTACATTCATGATAAAATATCACTGTAGCGTGATTTTTTTACACTTCACCCAAAAGCTAAGTATCCCTAACTTCTTGTGAGTGGTGTATCTAGTATACTTAATGATAAAGTTTCCAAATATAAGTGTATATTGCAGCCCTGGATCAATATTTCTTGTAGCTCTGAGGTATTTGAGCAGGTGATTTTCCCCAAGGGCAACCACCTCTCCTATTGATTCTCCCCAAGGGCAACCACCTCTCCTATTGATTCTCCCCAAAAGTGACCAGCTCTCCTATTGATTCTCCCCAAAAGTGACCAGCTCTCCTATTCGTTCTCCCTGAAAGTGACCACCTCTCCTATCGGTTCTCCCCGAAACTGACTACCTCTACTATCGTGGCATCCCTACTTTCTAGATAAAAGTCTCTGATTAATGTTTTACCATCACTTTGTTAGCATCTTTGCATTCTTTTTTTGTGTCTAGTCTTTCCTTGACTTTTGGGATGTTTTGTTATTTATTTGTGACTTGATTTGACACCCCTTAAATAGAATGAGTTTATTGAGACAGACAACATATCTTACATGTTTATGAGTCTTGGGGGACATTCTTTCCATAAATTAAAGGGACCTTTCCCCATGCTAGTCACGATTTTTCTAAACTTTATTAAATCACTTCCTGTTAAGTAGCTATCCTTCACCAACATAATTTTGTTGGCTTATCTCATTTCATCTAGGCAGCAGAATAGTCATAAATTGTGGATTGCATTGTTGTTTATTTTTATTTTTAGATTAAATATACAGTACATGATAAGCTACCCTAGAGAGCACGGGGGTTATCTTCAGAGCTGTCCTCATTTTACTCTCTGAAAACTGGATCTTTTTGTTCGGTTTTTCTTTCTTTGGTTTCATGGTAATTCCGAATGGTCTTACTGTCCATTTAACCCCCACACCCATGGTTATTATTTTTTTAACTATTGTTGTATATATCCAATACCATATCTTTGGGTGGTAGTATGGGTGCTTCTTGAAAAGCTGTTGTGTTACGAAAACTGGAAATAGCAGACAAGGGCCTAGGACTGATCAATTTGGTCACCAAAAAGTCTTGTGCCATCAATGGATCATAATTGATTTCTACCACCGAGAAAAACGTCTTCACTAACAGCACACCACTCCATTGCCTCTTGGATTCTTGCTTCCTGGGGGGCAGGAACATTTCTGCTTGACCGATCAGACCAGCGGTGATGACAGCGCGTGTGTCTGCAGCATTGGAGCATAGTGGCTGGTTGGATTCAGCAATCTGGCTAGCTTTGAAGCAAAACTTACAATCTTTATTGGAAAGATCTTGTATGCACTGTGTTTTTTGCCCCAGAGACTGGCCACTGCTGGTAAACTGCAGAGGTGGCCGGTAACCTATGCGATGAGTAGTAAACAAGAAAATTAAAATCCTCTTGTTTCTTGAGAATAGAGAGTATATTTAATAACAAGTAAACCGCAAAGTTGCTTGTTCTTACACTTACATTGTGATTTTAACCATTTATGATGAGAAACCTTTAGGATGAGCACCTATGTTATGATAAATTGCAACAACTTGTAGGATAGTTGATCTATCTACCCATCTTCCAGCGTGAGGATATGCCATCTTATTGAATAATATGTAATACATAAAGTACAGACCAAAAGTTTTGACACACCTCATTCAAGGAGTTTTCTTTATTTTCATGACTCTGAAAATTGTATATTCACATTGAAGGCATCAAAACTATGAATTAACACATGTGGTATGAAATACTTAACAAAAAAGTGTGAAACAACTGAAAATATATCTTATATTCTAGGTTCTTCAAAGTAGCCACCTTTTGCTTTCATTACTGCTTTGCACACTCTTGGCATTCTCTTCATGAGCTTCAAGAGGGGTCCGGGACCCCTTGAGCCACATACCGCCCGGATCCGAGCAGTTCGGCTGCCCCGGGGCGCGACAATATCTTTTTCCACTATTTCCAGATCTCTACTGGTAAACCCTATGTCTGTCAGATTTTCTGCTTTTCTACTACAAGAAAGTGGCTGGCTAGAAAAAAGCACCTTGGGGTTAAATTAATGAACGATGGAAAGGTTAACCTGGTGCTGTATGCCATTAGAAAGTTCATTTCACATCTAATTAGCTAAGCGCAGTTTGTTCTTCTGAAGTGGAAAAGCACAATGAATTGGAGAATAAATCCGCAGGGAGCCATCCAATTCGCTCCCTGTATAGGCATGAAGGAGTGAGGGTGCTTGACGGTATGGAAAGGGTGCTGTGCTGTAAGCAAGAAAAGAAGATGAGGATGAAGAAGAAATGATGGGAGACAGGTTGGAGTTAGGCTCTGTGCGCACTGGGAAGTGGAATTTTCTTGAGAAAATTCCGCATGCCCTCAAAGATTACCGCACCCGCGGTAAAAAACCGCGGGAAACCGCACCCGAAAACCGCATGCGGTTTGCCGCGGTTTCCTGCGGTTTTACCGCGGTATTATTCGCGGTATTGCCGCGGTTTTGCCGCGTGCGGGTTGGGATGTGCTTTATTGCATTCAATGCAATAAAGCACATTGAAGAAAAAAAAAAAAAAAAAAAAAAAGTCATTTAATTCTGAGAGTAGATAGACAGAAGAATAGATAGAGGGATAGATAGATAGACAGAGGGATAGATAGAGAGATAGATGACAGATCGCTGCATTTCCCACGGTCGGCAGTGAGTTCACATTACCGGCCGTGGGAAATGACCGGTAATTACCTCTGCTGCATTCAGCCTGTGTCTGTGACAGTCGCGGCTGGATGGAAGCAGCGCTGGACGTCGGACCTGGATTACGCCGGAGCTTTGGTGCGGGAGGGGTTAATAAAATGGTGAACGAGGCTTGTTTGTTTTATTTAAAATAAAGGATTTTTCTGTGTGTGTGTTTTTTTTCACTTTACTTACGGGTTGATCATGTCAGCTGTCACATAGACGCTGCCATGATCAAGCCTGGGGTTAATGGCGGTGGTCCCCCACCATCATTAACCCCTTGTATTACCTTGCTGCCACTGCTACACGGCAGCAAGAAGAGCCGGGGACACGCCGGTGCTGCCGCATAATGCATGCGACAGTGCCGGGGCAGCTGCGGCTGATATTCTCGGCTGCGGGAGGGGGAGTGAGGCGGGGGACATTAACCCTGCCCCTCTCCCTCCCCAGCCTGAGAATACCGGGCTGCCGCTGTGTGCTTACCTCGGCTGGAAGGTAAATATGCAGCGGAGCCCACGTTCTTTTTTTCCTATATTTCCGTTTTCTTTCTATGTGTGTTCTATGTGTTCTGTGTCTGTGATGTGTCTGTGATCTGTGTGTGTGTTTACTCTGCATGGCTTCCTCTTCCTGTAATGACATCACTTCCCTGCAAAACCGCAAGCAAGTGATGCACATTACCGGAGGTAAACCGCAAAATACCGCAGGGAATAACGCAGGAAAACGCAGTGAACCGCACAGAATTTGCTGCCTGCGTTATTCCCTGCGGGATTTCTTGATTAACATTGAGTCAATGGGGGGAAATCCCGCAGCGATGTGCGGAAAAGAAGTGACATGCACTTGTTTTTGCTGCGGGAATCCCGCAGCAAAACATGCAGCTGTCAAATTCCGCCCAGTGCGCACAGGATTTTTTTTCTCCATAGGATTTGCTGGTGATTCACTGCAGAGATGTTATGAACATTTTCTGCAGCGAAACATGCAGCAAATCCGCGGCAAAATCCGCGAAAAATCCGGTAAGTGCGCACATAGCCTTACAGCTGGGGAGGAGGACAAATGGGCAGTGGCACGCTGGGAAGTGTGTAATGTGCTGGGGGCGCAGGCATTCTCAGCTAGAGGAGCCAATTTATATGTTTCTGTTTAGAAGAGTGGAAGGAAAAGGAGTAAACAATGAGGTCCTTCACAGTAGCCTGGTGATTGCCCGGTGTTCTCTTGGCATCAGGGGATGTTGGCAGGGGAGGCAGAGAAGTAAACACTGAGTAAATTAGTGTAAAATGTGCGTGTCACGGCTTCAGCCAGGAGTGTGAATTGCAATGGAGTCGGTTCCTGCACAGAGATGGAGGAGTTTATTAAAATTACACAGCAATTCTGAGAAAAA
>NC_134357.1:292879777-293052277 GCF_048569485.1 Anomaloglossus baeobatrachus | reverse complement strand
TCAAGACCTTTACAACCTTGCTGTTGAAAAAGATGCTGATGGCATTGGTTAAAGAATAATTTCTAAACTACTGAACCTTCCTGTGGGTACTGTTGGGGCCATAATCTGGAAGTGGAGAGAATAAACCAGCCACGATCAGGTGCTCCCGCAAGTTTTCAGGCAGAGAAATGAAAAGAATTATCAGAAGAATTGTCAAACAGCCAATGACCACCAGCAGATACAATTGTTTCAAAGAAAACAAAAAGTATTTCATTCAACTTCCATGGCCTGTATGCACGCTCACCATGCAAGACTCCATTGTTGAACAAATAGCATGTTTAAATGCGTTTAAAGTTTGCTCAGTAACAGTTAGACAATCCTGTGACTTAGGCTAGTTTCACACTTGCGTTGAACGGTATCCGTTGCATTGCGTTGTGTGACGGATGCAACGGATGTGTTGCATATAGTGGCACAACGGATGCAACGGATCGTACAAAACAACGGAATCAGCCTTTTTTTTTTTTTTTTACACAGTTTCATCGGCGGCAGACTATTGTGAATGATCAGCTGATCGCTCCCAGCAGCCGGTCGTTGGGTGATCAGCTGATCGCTTCCAGCGCCGGGTGATCAGCTGATCGCTCCCAGCGCCGGGTGGTCAGCTGATCGCTCCCAGCGCCGGGTGATCAGCTGATCACTCCCAGTGCCGGGTGATCAGCTGATCGATCGGCCGCCGAGAATGTGTGCGGGGGGCAGAGTGCGGTGTGGGTGGAGCCGAGCGGGGCCATGGCGCTGAGGACAGGTGAGTGTGAGTGTGTGTGTATGTGTACATATATACATGCGGAGTGGAGTGCGGGAAGGGGTGGAGCCAAGCGGGGAAGTGTCGGGCTCCCTGCACACGTGGCCAGGGTAAATATCGGGTAAAGCACTTTGCTTGGTTACCTTAGTTACGGGTGCAGGGAGCCAGAGAGAGCATGCGCAGTGAAATCCTAAGGATTCCGCTGCTCAAAAAAACGTTACATGCTGCGTTCCTCCCGCTGGGCGGAAGCAACGCAGCGTCGCCCAGCGGAAGCAAAGCAGGTCCTTTTGGCACAATCCGTCATCCATACAAGTCTATGGGAAACAGCGGAATCCCTTAACGGATTCCACTGTTTTCCAAAAGGGTGGATTGTGACGGAAGGAAAACAACACAAGTGTGAAAGTACCCTTACTAGGAGAATATAGACTGGTCAGCTGAAACCAAAATTGAACACACACCATGTTTGGAGACCAAAAGGCACTTTATATCACTCCAAAATGACCATACTAACAGTGATGTTTGGAGGTGGGAACATCATGGTATTGGGCTGATTTTGGTATATGGCACTGGCAAACTTCATATGAATTAAGAAAGGATGAATGGAGGAATGTACCTTGACCTTTAGCAATCCTAAAAGTCAAAAGTGACCCTTTAGCAAGCCTTGTAAAGGGTCACTTTTGACTTTTAGGGTTGCTACTTCCAATAGGTGGTACTAGAGTTCATCTACTTCCTTCCTGAAGAAACAATTTGCATATTTCCCAGAGGAGCATTGCGGCTATAAGTCTACTCACTACTGGCACGTTGGATTGGTGTGTCAGTCTCCGCAAGGAAAAAAGCTTTTCCCTTAGACCCCATCTGAGCTTCTCATACAGCCAGATCAGATCTCATATTTTGTACTGATGAGGGGTAATCAGTCCGAAACACCGTGTATGCAAATTAAGGTTGTTCTGGCATAAATCCTAAGTCATAAGAAAAGGCCCATTAACGGGTCACTTTTGACTTTTAGGATTGCATTTTCTAATAGGTGGCACTAGAGTTCGTCTCCTTCCTCTCTGAAGAGACAATTTGCATGCAATAAAATGCAAATTCATTATTTAAAAATCATATATTATGATTTTCTGGGGGGGGGGTTGTTTGTTTTATTCTGTCTGTGACAGTTGAAGTGTACCTAGTATAAAAATTACAGACTTCTTGCAAAATGTGTAGTGTATCAAATACTTATTTTCCCCACTGTATATATGGCCATCATCCTGGTTTATATGGCTCTCATCCTGGGTCCATCCTGGAATATATGTTCCCCATTCTGATATATATGTTCCCCATCCTGGTATATATGTTCACCATCCTGGGCCCATCTTAGTATATATAATCCCCATCCTGGTATATATGTCCCTTATCCTGGTATATATGATCATCTTCCTAGTAGATATGATTATCATCCTGGTATATATGTCCCTCATCCTGGAATATATGTCCCTTCATCATGGGCCCACCCTGGTGTATATGCCTTCCATCACACTGGACACATAAAAAAATAAACAATTATATTCACCATCTCTCTGCTCCTCCGGTACGCAGTGTCTTCTTCTGATGGCAGCAAGTGATGTAAGCGGCGTAGAGCATTACGTGCCCATGCACCCCCCCCATTACATGCAGAAGTCTGCTGTCGTAATATTCACTGCTCCCCATGTGGCGCCCCAGGACCTGGTCGCCACAACAGCATTGCCCTTCCAAAGGGTTAATGCTGAGCCTGGAGGTAATTGGGAGATCTATTGGCCAGTAAGTGTAACACCCAACGCAGTTCTCCCTCCGGCCAGCAGGGGGAGCTCTGAACCTGGAGCTTCAGGGAGCATTCCTTAAGTCTGGCTGGAGGGAGGAAGTAGTGGTTAGTCTGGAGACAGGAGTGAAAGAGGACAGACGGAGAGTAGTGCTGCCTTGTGAAACTGGGGCCTAGAGCTGGGATAGCTTGGCCCAGTGAAGCAAGGGGAGCAGAGAGGCACAGCAGAGACTCGGACATCGGAGTCTGTAGTTGCCAGGGCATAAAATCCATCCCTGGTAGCTGAATCCGGAGGGCAGGAGAGCTGCAAGCCCCTGGCCCAGAAGCAACCTGAAGGAACAGCTGCAATCAAGGGCCCGGTGTGGACTCCAGCAGAGAAGCACCAGAGAGGGCCTGCGCAGTCTACCCCACAGAAAGAGGGGCGAACCACCGGTCCCAGCAGCAAGAGGGCAATTGCTAATCCAAAGTGCAATGTCCTAAAACAGCAAAGAAAAATTAGGGAGTAGGCCTCATACTCAACTGGCCAAAGATCACCCCAGGAACTTCCAGGCCGGCCGGATCATCTGTACCATCTGTGACGGTCTCCCTGGACTAAACTTCTGCCGAGTAAAAGAGGAGAAGGTAAAGAGACTACTGTTTGTGCCTGTTTCTTTCATTGCTTGTCGGCCCTGCACCGTGTTAGTCACACAACACCATAGACTTCCACAAGCACCAACTGTGTCCCGGGGCACCACTCCACCTGTGGGGAGCAGTACCACCATTGCTGTTATATCATCACCCCGGAGGCCTCACACAGCAGCGGCGGCTTAATAGCCGCATACCACAGGTGGCGTCGCGAACACAAACATTAAAGTCATCAGCCACATTTATCCACTGACACCCACCAGGGCCACGGAGCCGGGCCCAGCCACCACTGACTACCACCGGACTAGTCCGGCCCGGCACCGGGTGTCCCACAGCCCTGGGGTGGGCGAGTCAACTTTTGGCGTCACGAACAGGATTTCGTGCCCGGTCCCACCGGGTACTGTGCGCCTGCAGGAATTGTGCTTAAAAGACTGTGTACTGGCTGTAAACTGCCGCCGCCATTAGCCTCGCCGAGCGCAGGAAGAAGGGGGGCGTGCCTGACAAAGAGCGCGAAGGGAGCGCGCCATCAGAGCAGAGCGCTGTTAACCCCGCGCGACCCGGAAGGAAATTTGAAAAGTGAACGGAGCCTGGTAACGTTCACTAAGGGGGAGGAAGATGTCCGACTCAGAGGGAGAGCAGGTGGCTGCCATCGCCCAAGGCGCCGCAGCACCGGCCGAAGCAATCCCAGTCGCCGTCGCCCCAGCCCCCACTGTAGCGCCGGTAATGCCGATCACCATGCCGTACATCCCGGGAGCAAAATGGCTGCCGCAGTACTCCGGGGAGTCCCATACCTTGAGCGACTTCAGAGAAAGACTGCACAGCTTGTTCCGGGTGTATCCGCTGACTGAGAGCCAGAAGGTGGGCATATTAATGGGACAGCTAGCCGGCGCAGCCCAGCGTGAAGTGAAGTCCTGGCCTGATACAGATAAAGGGACAGTAACCCAGATATTGGCCAAGCTAAAGAGTACTTTTGACACCCGCACCGCAGCAGAGATAAAGATGAGATTCTTTGGGTGCAAGCAGCGGGCCACAGACAGCATAAGGGACTATGCCTTAAACTTGCAGGAGGCCCTGAAAGCAGTTAAACAGGTGGACCCAGAGAGTGTACGTGAAGGAGACAAACTCCTAACTGAGCAGTTCATAGAGGGGCTCCTGTCAGACGCCCACAGGACCCAGCTGCGTATCATGGTCCTGCAGAACCCTGCTCTGGACTTTGCAAAGTTTAAGGACCAGGCCATCCGGGTACTGAGAGAATCTAGACCGAATGACCCAGTACCCCTCCGGCCTCTTGCTATCACGTACCCCGGGGTGGTGCCTGCAACACGAGCCGCTGCAGGGGCTGAGGCGCAGTCCCTGGATAAGGATCCCACTGCAGAGCTCAGACAGCAGTTCCAGGAGCTGACCAAGACTGTAGCTGCCCTTGCCAAGACCGTGCAGTCCCTACAAGTGACCCCATCGCCTGCAAGAATCGAGTTGGCCTCCAGCCCAGATGACGTCCCATGGATGCGACAGAGGAGGATTCCGCCGACCCGAGGCAGAGACACAGACCGGTATGATTCAACAGGACAACCGATCTGCCACCGCTGCAGCCAGGCGGGCCACATTGCACGACACTGTCCTTTAAATGGGCCGAGCCTGGGGCCAGGAGCCGACCCCCAGGTGTAAGGAAGCCCGGCTCAACCCCCAGCCGCAGCAAATATGTGGGAGGACGACCGGTCCTTCCTATTGTGCTGGATGGGATCCCTTTGAATGCCCTCCTGGATACGGGGTCCCAGGTAACAACCATCCCCTATAAACTGTACAAAAGATATTGGGCTGATTCAGACATTGACCATGGCCCAGATGATGATTTAACAATTGTGGCCAGTAATGGTCAGCCCTTACCTCAAATTGGGTACAAAGAAGTAACCATTAAAGTGGGGCGGGTGGAATTGCCATGTCAGGGGATGATAATTGTAGATATTGATCGCAAAGAATCTGACCCACTGCTAACCATTGGTACAAATGTGATAGAAAATTGTATTGCCGAAGTGATAATTTTGTTGCAACAGGCGTCTGAAACTGCCAGCTCCGGGC
Organism: Anomaloglossus baeobatrachus; assembly: GCF_048569485.1. Lineage (NCBI taxonomy): Eukaryota > Metazoa > Chordata > Amphibia > Anura > Aromobatidae > Anomaloglossus > Anomaloglossus baeobatrachus. The sequence continues at coordinate 293,047,025 of NC_134357.1, read as the reverse complement.
AGCAGCGTGCCCTACAGAGGGAGATCCGAGCCCTGATGAGGAGGCAGCAGGTAGAGCTGGCCGGAGGAGAAATTGGCAGTGTGAGGGTAAGTGACCCCCTCCCCATTGCAATACCCCCAAGAAGTGAAATGTTGATATGGTGTCGGGCAGCAATAGGCCTCAAGGGTCAGGATTACCATGCCTTGGTAGAACCGGTGTATTCAGACAGTAGGCCTGGAGTCCTGGTAGCCAGAGGGGTAGCAGACGTCCGCAAGGGGAGAGTGCCCGTCCGTGTCTTGAATTGTGGGGAGGAGGAGGCCAAATTGCCCCGGTACGCCACTGTAGCAAAACTGTACACTGTCAGCAACAATACCATCAAAGCAGTGGAACCCTTGATCCCGTCCGACCAGGCGGAAGACAATGGCTCCAAGGGGCAGCTGGAAGACTGGTGCCAAAAATTACATGTAGGCACCGACTCCACCCCCTCACACCAAAAGCATGGGGTTTACCGGGTGGTACAGGAGTACGAGCGGGTCTTCAGCAAACACCCCCTAGATTTTGGGCAGGTGAAAGGGGTTAAACATCAAATCCCCACGGGTGATCATCATCCCATTAAAGAGAGATACCGCCCTGTACCCCCCGCACAGTATCAGCGTGCCAAGGAAATGTTACGGGAAATGAAGGAGGCTGGGGTTATCAGAGATAGTTGTAGCCCCTGGGCAGCTCCACTAGTGCTCGTAAAGAAAAAAGATGGTACAATGAGGATGTGTGTAGATTACAGGCAAATTAACCGCATTACACATAAAGATGCTTATCCACTGCCCAGAATAGAGGAGTCACTAACAGCCTTAAAGTCAGCTAACTATTTCTCCACCTTGGATCTCACCAGTGGGTATTGGCAGGTTCCCGTGGCAGAGGCGGACAAGGAGAAGACGGCATTCACGACACCAATGGGCCTCTGTGAGTTCAATTGTATGCCATTCGGGCTCTGCAACGCCCCAGGGACATTCCAAAGGTTGATGGAGTGCTGCTTGGGCCACCACAACTTTGAAACCGTGCTGTTGTACCTGGATGACGTCATAGTCTACTCCAAGACTTATGAAGACCACCTGAGGCACTTAGCAGAAGTGTTTGAGTCCTTGTCGAAATATGGCCTGAAGATAAAGCCGTCCAAATGTCACCTCTTGAAGCCAAAGGTACAGTACCTGGGTCATGTGGTCAGCGCAGAAGGTGTGGCACCTGATCCGGAGAAAGTCACTGTAATCAAGGACTGGCCAAGACCCACCACAGTGAAGGAGGTGCGGCAGTTTCTTGGACTGGTGGGCTACTACCGAAGGTTCATTGATGGTTTCACCAAGATAGCAGCGCCCCTTCAAGATCTCCTGGTGGGCCAGCCAAAGCAGGCTAAGAAGCAGAGCCCTCCATTTGAATGGAGCAGCCAACTAGAAACATCCTTTGTCCGGCTGAAAGGGGCTCTCACGGGAGAAGAAATTCTGGCCTACCCTGACTACAGCCAACCGTTTGTACTGTATACAGACGCCAGCAACGTGGGACTGGGAGCAGTTCTGTCCCAGGTACAGGGAGGCAGAGAGAGGGTGATAGCGTATGCCAGTAGGAAGCTTCGGCCCACAGAAAGGAATCCAGAAAACTACAGTTCCTTCAAACTGGAGTTCCTCGCTATTGTTTGGGCAGTGACTGAACGCTTCAAGCACTATCTGGCATCGGCCAAGTTCACCATCTTCACGGACAACAATCCGTTGACACACCTGGCAACAGCCAAGTTAGGTGCGTTGGAACAGCGATGGATGGCCCGGCTGTCTAACTTTGACTTTACCATCAAGTATCGGGCTGGCAAGAAGAATAACAATGCTGATGCGCTGTCCAGAATGCCTCACTTACCCGAGTCTGGAGAAGACCTGGATGAACTCGAAGAGATAGAGTTACCGGCTTTCCATCACCAAGGTGTTTCCCAGTGTGAGCATGCTGTAGGAGTGAAGCGCTCGAGCCAGCACGAGGTCTCGGTCAACCCATTACTCCACCATAATTGGGAAGAGACACAGAACGGTGACCCGGCCGTGCGATTGGTCAAAGAGAAGCTAGCACAAGCTGAGACCCATCTTGGCCCAGATGCTCCAGAAGAAGCCCAGCAGCTGTGGAAGGAGAGGGGACGACTGTTCACATACCAAGGCAAGCTCTGCAAGAGATATGTCAACTGGCGAACGAATGAACTCATCTGGCAGATAGTGGTCCCACAGAGGGATGCTCCAATGGTCCTAGCAGCTTATCATGATAACGCAGGACACTTCGGGTGGAAGAAGTTGGAGACCCTACTCCGCGAACGGTTCTACTGGGTGCACATGAGAAAGATGATCGAGAAGTGGTGCCGAGACTGTGGTCCATGTAACCTGAGGCGGAAAGATGATGCCAGCCAAAGGTCTCCCCTACAGCCAATTGTCACGAAGCAGCCCCTGGAGTTGGTGGCCCTGGACCACGTGAAGTTGACACCGAGCCGGTCAGGCTATGTGTACGCCCTCACCATTGTGGACCATTACTCTCGTTTCCTGGTAGTAGTGCCCGTGAAGGACCAGACAGCCAGAACAGCAGCTAGAGCATTTCAGGCATACTTTTGTCGACCTCACGGTTACCCTGAAAGGGTACTGACCGATCAAGGTCCTGCATTCGAGGCAGAAGTGTTCCAAGAGTTCTGTAACAGGTACGGTTGTAAGAAAATCAGAACCACACCGTACCACCCCCAAACCAATGGATTGTGCGAAAAGATGAACCATGTGGTTATTGATATGCTCAAGACTCTACCTCTGGAAGAAAGAAACCAATGGCCAGAGAAGTTGCCAGATCTGGTAGACCTGTACAACCATATCCCGGTAAATTCGACCAACTGCAGCCCTGCTTACCTGATGCGAGCAAGACCTGGCAAGTTACCCGTAGACTTTGAGATGGGGACTGTGTCACCTGAGGCGGTTCAGGAGATAGAGGATTGGGATACAGAGCGGCAGCAGCGATACCGTAAGGTCCAGGAATGCGTAGAGAGGAGCCTGTCTCAGCCCCAGCAACTCCCTTAGCACCTGGAGAACAAGTCCTCAAGAAGAAGCGGAGGACGCATAAATTGGATGATCAGTGGGAAAACGAGCCCTACACCATTATCCCCTCCAACTTTGACAATAGTAAGGTATGCCTCATAAGCAAGGATGAAGGCAAGACCTATCAAGCGATTTCTCGAGACCGCCTGAAAGCGTGCCCTGAACGGTGCAGAATCCAAAGAGAAATGGAAGAAGTACAAGGAAGTCCCCAAAGTCAAGAGAAAGAGGGGGAGATGATCCAAACAATCCTTGGAAAATTCCCCAAAACTTGGACCCGAATAAACAATGCCATAGTGGTACCAGTTTTGACGTTTCCGCAGTTGGTCGAGCCAGAAACAGAAGAGGTTCCGGATCCACCTAAAGAACCGTCCGCTCCAACACGAGATGACACGCCAGCAGTGGAACAGGAGGATCAACCCCCTGTCAGTGGTGAACCTGTCATACCCTTGGCGACTCTTAGACCACATAGGCAATCATCACGCTTACCTATCGGGGTTAGGCCTACCTGTAGTGCTGAGGTAGAAGACACACCAAGTAGTCAGGGGCAAACACCAGAGCTACGCAGGTCTCAACGCAGCACTCGGGGACAACCCCCTCCAAGGTATAGAGAGTCAACTGTATAAGGGAAAAAAGAAGGAGTACTTATTAGAATGTAAATAGTTATGCGAAATGTCTGTAATGTTGTATACAAAATGTTTTTCTTTTTTCTTTGATTGCGAAAATGGACAATTGGGCCACTGGACTATGGGTGGCCAACACCTAAATTGTTCATAGTTAGCACCAGTGTGCTCAACGCCCCTGAAGAAAAACCCGTCCGGCGTGCATAGAGTGGGGTCATCAATGCTCTGACGCACGCCCAGAGCCTACATTGGGGGTTTGATCGTGGCGGGTCCCCCATGGAGCAGTGTAATGGACACCCGGCAGGGAGCCACACTGGACTCTTATAGTAATGTTTAAGTTTGTAACGTTAAAGTATTTGTGCCTCCCATAATGGGATGAAATGTTCTAACATGTCATGTTTGTTTCTACAGTCCGGGAGTACTGAATTTAACTAAGGGGGAGTGTGGCGCCCCAGGACCTGGTCGCCACAACAGCATTGCCCTTCCAAAGGGTTAATGCTGAGCCTGGAGGTAATTGGGAGATCTATTGGCCAGTAAGTGTAACACCCAACGCAGTTCTCCCTCCGGCCAGCAGGGGGAGCTCTGAACCTGGAGCTTCAGGGAGCATTCCTTAAGTCTGGCTGGAGGGAGGAAGTAGTGGTTAGTCTGGAGACAGGAGTGAAAGAGGACAGACGGAGAGTAGTGCTGCCTTGTGAAACTGGGGCCTAGAGCTGGGATAGCTTGGCCCAGTGAAGCAAGGGGAGCAGAGAGGCACAGCAGAGACTCGGACATTGGAGCCTGTAGTTGCCAGGGCATAAAATCCATCCCTGGTAGCTGAATCCGGAGGGCAGGAGAGCTGCAAGCCCCTGGCCCAGAAGCAACCTGAAGGAACAGCTGCAATCAAGGGCCCGGTGTGGACTCCAGCAGAGAAGCACCAGAGAGGGCCTGCGCAGTCTACCCCACAGAAAGAGGGGCGAACCACCGGTCCCAGCAGCAAGAGGGCAATTGCTAATCCAAAGTGCAGTGTCCTAAAACAGCAAAGAAAGATTAGGGAGTAGGCCTCATACTCAACTGGCCAAAGATCACCCCAGGCACTTCCAGGCCGGCCGGATCATCTGTACCATCTGTGACGGTCTCCCTGGACTAAACTTCTGCCGAGTAAAAGAGGAGAAGGTAAAGAGACTACTGTTTGTGCCTGTTTCTTTCATTGCTTGTCGGCCCTGCACCGTGTTAGTCACACAACACCATAGACTTCCACAAGCACCAACTGTGTCCCGGGGCACCACTCCACCTGTGAGGAGCAGTACCACCATTGCTGTTATATCATCACCCCGGAGGCCTCACACAGCAGCGGCGGCTTAATAGCCGCATACCACAGGTGGCGTCGCGAACACAAACATTAAAGTCATCAGCCACATTTATCCACTGACACCCACCAGGGCCACGGAGCCGGGCCCAGCCACCACTGACTACCACCGGACTAGTCCGGCCCGGCACCGGGTGTCCCACAGCCCTGGGGTGGGCGAGTCACCCACGCCTGTGATTATGGGCATGGGGAGCAGTGAATATTCATTCTCTTTAATAGTGGACACACGTGATCACCCAGCTACAGTAGTAATCCGGCAGATGGGGCGATTAGTGGGCCCACTATTAAAGAGAATTAATATTCACTGCTCCCCACACCCATAATCCCACCCACTTCTCTACGCTGGTTGCAGTGCAGAGAGGTGGGCGGGATTATTAGCATAGGGAAAAGTGAATATTCATTTTCTTTATTAGTGGGCACACTATTAGTGCCTGCTCCTGCCTCTTGTAACCCTGCTCCTCCTACTATGATTCTGCCCCTACATCCTGTGACCCGCTTCTCCTCTGCCGCCCTCCCAATGGCCACAGCCAGGTACATCCAGACTATAAGATGCACCCTGCACTTTCCTCCAAAAATGTTTTGGGAAAAAGTGTGTTCTACAGTCCAGTCCAGTACTGTATATATGTGTGTATGCATCTGTATATATACTGTGAATATATATATATATATATATATATATATATATATATATATACTGTGTGTGTGTGTATATATATATATATATATATATATATATATTCTCAAAGTTCTTCGATTCATTCAGTATCCAGAGGAAGAAACACCTGCATTAGGCTATGTGCGCACACTGCGTTTTTTTGACGCTGCGTTTTTGTGCGTTTTTGGCCGCTAAAAACGCACAAAAACGCAGCTGCGTCGAAAAAACGCGGCAAAAAACGCACGTGTTTTGCCGCGATTTGGTGCGTTTTTTTGCTGCGTTTTGCGGCGTTTTTGCTCACTGCGTCCTTATGTGTTTTTTATCAGTGAACAAAAAAAAAAAGGTCTGATGTCATTTCCTTCTTCAATGTGTTCTTCATTCTCCACTAGTGTATGCAGAAGAGCAGACAGCTGTAGAACTACAAGGCTCAGCATACTACATCCAATAGTGTATGCAGGAGAGCAGACAGCAGCTGCAGAACTACAAGGCTCAGCATGCTCCATCCAGGACTGTATGCTTGAGGGAGAGTCAGGGGGAGCAGACCTACAAGGCTCAGCATCCTCCATCCAATAGTGTATGCAGGAGAGCAGACAGCAGCTGTCGAACTACAAGGCTCAGCATCCTCCTTCCAGGACTGTATGCAGGATTTCTTTGCCCCCCCAAACAAAAAAAATGACGTGGGCTTCGCCATATTTTTGTATGCTAGCCGGGTACAGCAGGCAGATACGGGCTGCCCCCAACCCCCAGCTGCCTATTTGTACCCGGCTGGGAACCAAAAATATAGGAAAGCCCTTTTTTTTTAAATTATTTCATGAATTTCATGAAATAATTTAAAAAAAAAAATGACGTGAGCTTCGCCCAATTTTTGAGTCCAGCCGGGTACAACTAGGCAGCTGGGGATTGGAATCCACAGTGCAGGGTGCCCATGCTTTCTGGGCACCCCCGCTGTGAATTGCAGTCCCGCAGCCACCCCAGAAAATGGCGCTTTCATAGAAGCGCCATCTTCTGGCGCTGTATCCAACTCTTCCAGCTGCCCTGATGCCGGGTGGCTCGCCGGGTAATAATGGGGTTAGGGCTAGCTGTATAGCTGGCCCTAAGCCCGAAATTCATGGTGTCACGCCAATATTAGACATGGCCACCATGAATTTCTAGTAAAGATAAAAAAAAACACAACACACAGAAAAATATTTTTATTAGAAATAAAACACAACACAATTAGTGACTCCATCTTTATTGAAATAAAGAACCCCCCCTCCACAGTAATCCTGGGTCAGGGTCCCGCGCCATCCAATCCGGATCCAATATCATCTGATCGGTTTGCTGGAAGGCAAAGCGATCAGATGATGTGTCAGGTTCAAGTGCCTGAATCCCATCACACATCAGCTGATTGTATAAAAGCCGTTTATACAATCAGCAGATGCATCGGTGCAAAAAAAAAAAAAAATAATAATACTCACTTATGTGCTGATTACCGGCAGCTCCTGCAGCGATGGGGCGGGAGTCTGATCCTGTCCGATCGCTGCAGCAGCTGCCGGTAATCAGGGATGAAGTCTCCTGACGAATCCGCTGATACCGGCTGGGCGCCGGCGTCAGCCGGAGACTTACGATCAGCTGATGCGTCAGGTGACTGCATCAGGTGATCCATCGCCAGGTCCTGCATCCATCGGAGGTTTCCCGGCCGTCTGCACACAGCCGGAGCGGGGGTGGCGATACCGTGAGAGGAGATGGGAGCGGGCATGGCACCGGGAGTCTGCAGACAGGTGAGTATAACTTTTTTTTTTTCTACTGTTAACTTTTGTTTTCGCAGCCGCTTCCACCTCCTGCCCAGACATGGCGCCGCACGGCAGCATACATGCCCAGGACGGGAGGTGGAAGCGGCGGTGACGGTACCGGGAGGATTCACGCTTCTGTATATACTGACAGAAGGAATCCTCTTCCTGTACACGTCACTTTACTACCCACCTCCTGCGTTTATAGCTGCGTTTTTGGTCTTAGAAACGCACCAAAACGCACCAAAACGCATCTATTTGCGTTTCTCATTGCGTCTTTCAACATCCCATTGAACTCAATGGATGAAAAGCGCAGTGAAAAACGCGGGAATAATTGACATGCTGCGTTTTTGTGGCACCACAAAAACGCAGCTATAAAAAAACAGATGTGTGCGGACAGCAAAAATGAAAACTCATAGACTTTGCTGGGGAAGCAAAGTCATGCAGTTTTCTGAGCAAAAACGCACCCGAAAAACGTGCAAAAACGCCGCGAAAAACGCACTGTGCGCACATAGCCTTACATGTCTTGACTGCTATCAATGAGGTGATTAATTGTTTTCAGAGATAAGTTCTGCCACTCTTAATGGTTGATGGAAGAATAGTAAAGAGATGCTGCAGGCTATGGTAGCATGATGCAGGCTGCTCACAGAAGCAGACGTAATATTGAAAAACAGCTCCTGGGACACTGTGGAGAAATGGCTGAACTACTGGTTTCACTATTAAACCAATGTTATGTTGCGCTGTTAGTGTAACTGGAATGGATACTATAGAGGTCTGGCTTCTGTACAGTATGCCACCCCAAGCCATAATCCTGAGAGTAAGACTGGTGTGTCATTCTTTTGTGAAGGCCTCTTCATGGCATTGCCCATCTGGTTTTGTCAGATTTGAAGAATGGCATATAGTTATCGATTCTGTACTACAAGTGAAATTAGATGTCACATACTAAACCTAAGTGTCTTCGAAAAACCACCAGAAGGCATTGGCTTGACATAGGGCTATGATCCAAAATTGCAGCCAAAGATGTTCCATTGAGTTTACCCCACCACCCTCAAAAGCTATCAAGGTGCAAAGCAAGAGGGCAGTGGAGGTTCTGTGCCTTTAGTTTCTTCATGATAAGTCCTGCTTTTGTCTTGGATGCAATGATATCCATATAGGGCCGCATGGTAGCTCAGTGGTTAGCCTTGCAGCGCTGGGGTCCTGGGTTCGAATCCCACCAAGGACAACCTCTGCAAGGAGTTTGTATGTTCTGCAGGTGTTTGTGTGGGTTTCTTACGGGTACTCCGGTTTCCTCCCACACTCCAAAGACATACCTATAGGGAATTTAGATTGTGAGCCCAATGGGAACTGTGTTCCTGATGTATGTAAAGCGCTGCGGAATATGTTAGCGCTATATAGAAATAAAGATTTATTTAACTTTTTTATTTTTTTTTATCCGGACATTGGTCTGGAGACTACATGAGCAAAGCCATGAAGAGGCCTTAACGAGAGAGCTTAAAAGTTTCCATTTTACAACTTGACAATGCAAGACTGTATGTTGCTCATGCTATTGTAAACAACTAGTGTGGCCTTCAGCATCTCCAGACTTGTCTTCCATTGAACACATCTTAGGGTATGTGTTTGCAGTGTTTTGGAAGCAGAGTGCTTTTTTTGTGTCCAAAATGGAATTTATAGCAGTCCCATGCCCACTGTGCTTCTTTTTTTATGCAGTGTTAACTGACATGCGGCGCGGCTTCCCAAGCTGCAGCATGCCAATTTATACTTGCGGAGATGCGAGTGTTCTCTGTGGGGAGAACACAGAGAAAATCTGCTGAGCCCAGAATCCTGATTGTGGGCACAGACAGCTGCGTTTTCCTGCGAAGAACACACATCTCCACAGGAGGGCTGGTACTGCATCTAGGACGTAATGTCTATGGATCGTGTGCACATACCCTAAGACATCATTGATCGATAATTACAAAGGGGGCTGCCACTAGTGGATTGGGAAGATTTGTATGCCCAAGGGTATTCAAAGTGGCAAAACATTCCTGTAAATGTGACGCCCTGGCCTATCAGGTCGTCACAGGGTATTGTGCAATCTGCCCTTCTGCACAGTATCCACCTCCTCCTTGGTTACGGGTCCCTGACCTTTGGTGTTGCCAAAAACAAGCTAATCAAATTCCTAGGAACACTTTGCACCACACTCACCAGACACACCATTGGCTAACCTGAAGGGAATATGGTCGCCCACTTGGGGGGTTGGTTAAGGAGAGGTCAGGAGTGTCAGGAGCAGTGCAGTGGAGAAGTAGCTCTCAAAGTGAGAGGAGGTCAGGAGCTGGGCTCCTTGGTTACTAGGTGGCAGATGTTGGTCTGGGCCTGGTAGAAGCTGGACCCCAGTTGCAGGGGATCGTGACAAGGGGCACGGCCTGTCGAGGAGGACAGCCGGCAGCCTTGTGCCATCACCGAGCAGGGGCCAGGGCTCAACGGGGTACGTGGACCCTAGTCAAAAAGGAGCTTCAAGCGTCTTGACAATTTACCCAACGCGGATGGAGCCTTCAAGATCCGTCCTCCACCCACTTCAAAATCGGGGTACTAGCGCAACAAGGGGGATAGGACTTACCCACTACATAGTCTAGAAAATCCCAAGCGTGAACCCTGAGATCAAGCTCACCCAGTTAGCCATACTGGTGAGCGGGACCCGATAGTTCTATGCTAGAGGGTCTAGTTAGAAGTGAGGTGCCACGGAAAAGGCCACAGGCTAATAAGCAACACCAACAGGCACGGGTTCTAGGCGTGTTCCAGCCCGGCTGCAGTGGTGCTAAGAACTTTGGTTTACCACGGTTGTCGGTGTCAGCGTTATTGGACTGAGTGAGTGCTAACGTGATCCCTGACCGTCTCAACGGCACCTCCCTGTCACCAACACCGAGTCCCGGGGCATTCCCCCTACCCGTGGAGGGGTTAAACATCTGGCTGCCACACCATCAGCACCGGGTACTCCCCATTGCAGCGGTGGTACTACACCTTATCACGCACCTCGGGTTGCGTCACAAACTGTACTTACAATCCCTTGTAAATAATCCCCCTTTTTATTCCGGGTGGCCGCGCGACCCCAACCCCCGGGTCCGGAGACCCCTCGAGCTACCGCGGATCCGGATCTGAACAGCGGCAGCAGGCTGCTGACGTGGGGGTGGCACATAAAGGCATGTAAGTGCATGTATTTCTGCACGTGGCGCTCATACTTGAAACTGAATAAATTGAGACGTTTTGACAATTTTATTTACATTTTTAATCATTCCATATGATTAACATATTTATTGATCCTGTGATGATTTCTTTAATTTCACGACTTTTCCTTCTTGGTGATGTAATTTTAATAGTGAGTGTAGACTATATATACAAATGGAAGAAAGGCTCCAGCATCCAAGTCCAAAAATATATTAAAAACTCCTGTTTATTGGTAAATTTTTAAAAAAATGCAGGTTCTACATAATAAAAACCACATGGCAGTGATATATGGAAATATACCATCACCATACCATACCATATATCACTGCCATGTGGTTTTTATCATGTAGAACCTGCATTTTTAAAAAAATTACCAATAAACAGGAGTTTTTAATATATTTGTGGACTTGGATGTTGGAGCCTTTCTTCCATTTGATTACTAGTCTGGTCGACTTCTTTCCATGCACCGTCCTCCTAATGCTCTCCATGTGGATAGGGTGAGGGTGAGCTGAAAATCTTTTTTTTTCTTTGGATATTGAGACTATATATACAGTATGTATATGTGTATATATATATATATATATATATATATATATATACAGTGTTTTTCCAAAAAAAGTGCTTGAGCTTATTTTCGGGTAGGGCTTATTCTTGGGGAAACACCGTTGGAGAAAAGTTTACCCCCCAAAAGGCAGACCCTTCTTTCCGGGAGAATCGTACTTACCAGACTCCGTGGCTCCGAGGTTCTCCTGCAGTCTTTAGTGGGCGCTCCCAGCAGGTATGCTGCACGCTGTCCACCCTTGCTTCTGGCTGACACACTCACATATCAGATCGCATAAACACACTCATACACACACATCAGATCGCACATACAATCACACATCAGATCGCACATACAATCACACATCAGATCGCACATACAATCACACATCAGATCGTGCACACACAAACGATGCAGATTGCTTTTGGACAGAGAACCTGGGAGGCAGTGCGGTGGAATGCATACAGGACTTGGCAGTGGAACGCATCGATGCGTTCCACTGCAGGTCCTCTATGCATTCCACCGCACTGCGTCCCAGGTTCCCCGGCCAGAAGCAATCACTATTGCCGGATGGGGTGAGTGATTATTTACCATCTCATGAGTGATTGTGTGATCTGATGTGTGGGTGTGCGATCTGATGAGTTTGAGTGTGTGATTTGATGTGTGTGGGTGTGCATTCCACTGCAGGTCCTCCCATTAGGCGTCTGTAGAGTATGATTGCAGGGTCTTCTGTCTTCTTTAATTTCTTTTGGGGGTGTCTGCTTCCTATAATGAAGTGTCCTGCAGTATTCTTTAACTTATTTTAGCTGCATGGACACTTCATTATTGAACTGCGACTAAGGCTTATTTTCGGGATAGGGCTTATATTTAAGCCTTAAGGCCCCGTTACATGCAATAACGTATCTAACGATATATTGCCGGGGTCACGGATTCCGTGACGCACATCCGGCATCGTTAGCGACGTCGTTACGTGTGACACCAACGAGCGACCGTTAACGATGGAAACTACTCACCAAATCGTCCATCGTTGACACGTCGTTCCTTTTCAAAAAATCGTTGATTGTTGTGGACGCAGGTTGTTCGTCGTTCTCGAGGCAGCACACATCGCTATGTGTGACACCTCGGGAACGACGAACTACAGCTTACCTGCGGCCGCCGGCAATGAGGAAGGACGGAGGTGGGCGGGATGTTTGTTCCGCTCATCTCCGCCCCTCCGCTTCTATTGGGCGGCCGCTTAGTGACGCTGCTGTGACGCCGCACGAACCGCCCCCTTAGAAAGGAGGCAGTTCGCCGGCACAGTGACGTCGCTAGGCAGGTAAATCTGTGTGACGGCTCCTAACGATATTGTGCGCCACGGGCAGCGATTTGCCTGTGATGCACAACCGACGGGGGCGGGTGCTTTCACCAGCGACATCGCTAGCGATGTCGCTGCGTGTAAAGCGGGCTTTACACCAAAAATGCTGAAAATTCCTGCTAGGGCTTATTTTTGAGGGAGGTTTTAATTTTGGAAAAACAGGGTATATATAGACATAATATATAAACAAGGATTGAATCTATGGTTACTACATTGCCACTCTTTTTATTACATTGCACTGCTCCCTGTTTCCAACAGGTCAACTAATTTGGCTATTGAGGATTTCTGCTTGCACTATGAGAACTCAGTTCTCTTTCATTTATTTGTGAGGGAAGGAAATCACCTTTTTTCCATTACCCAAGTGCAATTTATGCAGTGTGAATGTCAAAAATCTTGAAGTTTCTATTTTAGTATATTCATAGATTGGATGACATGTGTCTACATTCAATTTATCATCTAGAATGGAGGACAACTGATGAAATCTTTTTTTAATAATAATATATTTATCATACATGAAGGATGACATTTCATTTTCTTCGCTGACCTGTGAAGATGAAGATAAATGTAATGAACTGTCGCACAAATTGATTTTGTCTTCTAGGGATTTCTGTAGCCCTGGGCATCATCTCACCAATATGTTCCCTTCACAACTTGAGAAGCACTGCTTTAGTGAATAGTGAATGACAGGAGACTCCCCTGATGCTGACTAGTAAAGCTGCCGCTGGAAATAATTTAATGGGAATCGATATTATTAACGGAGACCTAAGGGAATTTATTGAGCCAAGGATATGGCTCAGCCATGGAAGAGGTAGCAGGTAAATAATGGAAAGAACTTCAATTAAATTGAGATAGTGATAAGATTGAAAAATGGTGGCAGTTAGTAAAGCCTGTAAGAATTTCATAGATTTGGAGAAAGACTTAAAAATTATTGGAAATATAGTCCTGGGTATAAGCATGAATGTACTAAATATGATGACATTGGAAAGGAAATTTGACCTATTGTTTATGACAATGTCCTACAATGAAATACTTAACTGTGATCTAAGTATATTTGGTCATAAAGATAGAATTTATCTGATATGCTTAGAGGCATAAAAATGGCCATTATGAATGTATAAATGTCAGATATTACGTACACCCACCCAATATAAACGATATGTTATGTCTATCGGAAACTGGCAGAGTTGGCTGACATCTCTCCATCCTTTAGCCCGAATACAGGAATCTTACTATGGGGCCCCGGGTTACATCCACAGAGTGGCTTCTAAGTGGAGTAGCAAGTGAAGCGCCCACGAGGTCTGTGGGTTACCTGTCACCGGGTGGCGGTTCTTCTCCTGGGTCGCCGCGGTGGCCTTGCCCAGTTCTGTGACCCCGGCGGTATCAATAAAGTTGGGGATGGGGATGATGGGAGTAGTTGTTTGTGACGCCACCTGTGGTGTGTGGCCAATTATTAGCCGCCGCTGCGGGACTTAGCTCCTCTGGGATGGTAACGCAGCTCTGGTGTTGCAGCTCTCCACAGGTAGAGCTTGACCGCAGGGAGGATGATAGTGGTAGTAGTCTATGGCGCTGGAGCACAGGGGCGCTGGTAGAAAGTGGACGGCAGAGGGGCTGCGTTTCAAGGTCTTTACTCACTGTAAGTCGTCACCCTTGGAACGCCAGTCCTCGCTGTTATGGGCTTCAGCCAATCCCAGATAGGTCAGAGGCCAGAACCGATGCTGTACATTGTGAGCCCTTTCTCATTGCGATGTGTTTGATGGATTCCTGTGACTTGTAGTCCTACAGAGACCCATGGGCGGCACGGTGGCTTAGTGGTTAGCACTGCAGCCTTGCAGGACTGGGTCCTGGGTTCGAAACCCACCAAGGACAACATCTGCAAGGAGTTTGTATGTTCTCCCCGTGTTTGTGTGGGTTTCCACCGGGTACTCTGGTTTCCTCCCACACTCCAAAGACATACAGATAGGGAATTTAGATTGTGAGCCCCAATGGGGACAGCGTTCCTGATGTATGTGAAGCGCTTCGGAATATGTTAGCGCTATATAAAAATAAAGTATAAAATATAAAAAAATAAAAAGGATGGTCAAATATTGCTGCAACAGCATCAGGAGAGACAAAACCAAAGTCAGAGGAAGCTGAGTACAGATACTAGAAATCAGTCAAGAGAGGAGTGAGAGAAGTCAAGGTCAGGAGCAGGAGGCATAACAGATAACACAAATAGAGATGTGTGGGACCGGACTTGAGCCCGGACTGCGAACCCCACATAACTCTATAGACACCCGAACTTACAGTAAGTGAGAAAAAATGGTGTTACCGTGGTAAGGGCTAGGGGGCCGAATAAGGAAGCAAAACAAGAGTTTAAAGCAGGACAATTAGGCTGTGTGCACATGTTGCGTTTTTCCACTAATCTGCAAGGATATCCTGATGCCAGCAAAGTCTATGAGAATCCTGAAGTGTTGTGCACAAGTTCAGGATTTTTTTCCTTGCAGATTTGGTTGCAGAAAAATTCTGCAGCATGACACTTCTTTCTACATTTTGGGCTGTGTTTTCACTATTGAAATCAATGAAAAAATAATGCATTAAAAAACATGGCAAATCGCTGCAAAAATGCACATTTTTGCAGCAGGGTTTTTCCTGACAGGAGATGCAGATTTGGTTGCAGAGTTTCTGCAACCAAATCTTCAACACCTGTACATAGCCTTATACTTACTGAGTTTCCGATCGGCTGTCACTCTGTTTTCATTTTTTTTCATTAAATCTTATGAATCTTCACTGCTTCCCCCATCCACCCTCTCTATCTAAGGCCTCTGCCACACACACGTGAAATTCACGCACGTGCCGAGAGACACGTATTTCCCCTGCGTGTTGCGTGCAGGTAAGTACGTGTCTCTGGTACGTGCGTGACACGTGTGTTCTACGTGTGCTATCCGCGATAGCACACGTAGAACCGGTAATTAACATACTCACCTGGTCCTTCCTGCTGTCCTCGCTGCTGTCTGTGGTGCTGATCCTCGGTCTCCAGCCCTCCCGTCTCCCCGCTGCTGCTGCTGCCAGGCAGTGAAGTGAATATTCAATGAGAATAATGAGCGGCGGTCGGCAGCAAGAGGCAGCAGCGGCAGAGACAGGAGGGCTGGAGAAGGTGAGTTAATGTTTTGGGTTTTTTCTCAATGACATGTGTGTTTTCTCCGGCGCGTGTCACACGGGACCGCATCCACACTACACCCGTGTGGTACGGGTGCGGGCCGTGTGACACCCGTGCTGTGGGAGAAATCACTGACATGTCAGCGCTTTGAAAAACGCACACACGTACAAACGCACACGGACACACGTTCCGTGTGGTTTTACGTGTGTGTGCCTGCTACAATAGGGTAGCATTGGTTAACGTGTCTCCGTGCCGCCGGTACGTGTAAAAAATGACAAACACGTGCCGGCAGCACGGATGTGTGTCGCAGGCCTAACAGTGTCTGTGATTGGTTGCAGCCCAACTGTGCCCCCACCCTCTGTGCCGACATCTGTGATTGCTTGCCCTCACACCAGCTGTCTGGGTCCCTGAAATGGAGGGTAAAAATACATAAATAATTGAAAAACATGGCGTAGGGTTCCCCAGCTGTTTGCTTCATCTTGGCTGTGTATCAAAATACGAGGAACCCCACCAAATTTTTTAAATTTATTTAAAAAAAATAATTTTTAAAAACAGTGTAGGGTGCTCCTTAATTTGAATACCCAGCCACTATAAAGCAGACAGCTGTGGGCTGGTATTCTTAGGCTGGGAAGGCCCATGGTTAATTGGCCCTCCCTAACCTAAAAATAATATCCCGCAGCCGCTCCAGAATGTCACATCCATTATATGCGCCAATCCAAGCGCATACCCTGCTCATATCAATTGCCCTGCAGCGGTGGCAATAAGAGTGATTAGAAGGGGTTAATGACAGCTGTGATGTAAAAAAATTTGAACCTTGGGAACTGATAGATGTGATATTAGGTGAACTCACTGACATCACTATATTTATCTCTTTTTACTTACATGATTAGTAATGGGGGGGCTTTGCGGAAGCTGTAATTTTTTACAAATCACAGCTGTCATTAACCCCTTATATTACCCAAATTTCCACCACAACAGGGCACTCGGGATGAGCTGGGTAAGCACCAGGATTGGTGTATCTAATGGATGCGCCAATTCTGGGGCATCTGCGGTCTGCTATTTTTAGGCTGGGGAGGGCCCAATAACCAGCCTCCCCAGCTTGAGAATACCAGCGCCAGCTATCAGCTTTACTGTGGCTGGGTATAAAACTTGGGGGGAACCCACACTATTTTTAAAAATGAATTATTTGAATCATTTAAAAAAGCTCAGTAGGGTCCTTCATATTTTGATACACAGCCAAAATGAAGCACACAGCTCGGGGCCGCAGCCTACAGCTGTCTGCTTTATTTGCACTGCGTATCATAATACAGGTGACCCTACGCTATTTTTTCTAGTTATTTATTTATTTTTACACTCCACTGCAGAGACCCATACAGCTAGTGTGAGGGCAACCAATCACAGACGCCAGCATAGAGTGTGGGGGTGCAATCTTACTACAACTAATCACAAATGCTGTCACAGAGGGTGGGCGGGGGAAGCAGTGAATATTCATAAGTTTTAATATGTGGACCCGAAAGTAGTGTGACAGGCACGTGGAAACTCAGTAAGTATAATTGCCCTGCTTTAACCTCCATTTTGCTTCCTTTTTTTTAATTCAGGCGGCTGAATCTGAACAGGAACACGGACTTCCCTGAGAAGTCTGTATTCAGGGTCCAGGCAGTTTAAGAAGTGTGTGTAAGAAGGGTATGTTGCTGTCTATAGGTCACTGCTATGAGCTGATTACACCAGATGGGGTTGCTAGACAGCATAGACAAATTAGTCTGGCTGTACATAACCACAAGTCCCAGCCACACCAGTATTTCGATCAGCACGATGTCTGTTCCACCTATAGATACTGATCTTGATGTCTCCAATGGTGGCACCTAGTGACAGAAGCTAACGTTTCTGAAGCATAACTGGGTGGTAATGTGATAGGATAAAAAAACAAAACAAAAAAAAAAAAACATTTTTAAAAATTAAAGGGTCAGATATTTTCTTCTCAGTTTAGAAAGAATGAGTAGACATTGGAGGAGATAGTCAGCACAGTTGTATGAAATTTATAATGACATGCATAACCACAATTGCCTCCTTAGTGGGAAAGCGGACTTGAACTCTACTGTCACCTACTGGGAGTAGTAATCCAAAAACTCAATATCAACACTTTAATGAGTCTTGCCATATGACTATAGATAAAAGCCAAAGCAGAATATCCATTTTCAGATGTGTTTTGGGGTTAATTTCCCAGAAGAGCATTGTATGGCCTAAAAGTCTCCTTACACTGGCGTTCCAGGAATGTCACCCTCCACAAGTAGAGACGGTACCCCTTAGACCCCAATAATATGAAAAAAATATTATTGACCCTTTAGTCTTACAGGCAAGGTAGGATAACTTAAATAGAGAGGGGAACATGAGGGAAACCAGGACAGAAGATATGCTAATATACTTCAAATACTATTATTTGATTTTATTTTTGTTTAAACTTTATTTTTAATCAGAATAATAAACAAGTTTCAATTATTTCACATCTTGGACTGTTTATCCATTTTTTGATGTTTTAATTGCAGAGCTTACATTTTCATCTGGAGTTCTTCTTGAATCATATGCTGCTGCAGAGGCAAACCTAGGGGTTCAGCTCAGGGAAGGGGCGGGGGGGGAGGAAACATTTGAGTGGGCCCTTAAGCAGGTAACCGTCGTAAGAAGTACAGTGATTGATTGCTCTCAGTGAGAGAAACAATGAGAGCAATCAATCACGGTACCAAAACCTTTTTCTTTTAACTAAGAAGTACAGTGGCACACCCTAATCATTTCAAATGGCCCCATTTTAGGCTATGTGCACACGGTGCGTTTTTCTCGGCGTTTTTGCGCGTTTTTCGGGTGCGTTTTTGGCCTCAAAACTGCATGACTTTGCTTCCCCAGCAAAGTCTATGAGTTTTCATTTTTGCTGTCCCCACACAGCGTTTTTTTTCAGCTGCGTTTTTGTGGTGACCACAAAAACGCAGCATGTCAATTATTCCCGCGTTTTTCACTGCGCTTTTCATCCATTGAGTTCAATGGGATGTTGAAAGACGCAATGAGAAACGCAAATAGCTGCGTTTTGGTGCGTTTTGGTGCGTTTCTAAGACCAAAAACGCAGCTATAAACGCAGGAGGTGGGTAGTAAAGTGACGTGTACAGGAAGAGGATTCCTTCTGTCAGTATATACAGAAGCGTGAATCCTCCCGGTACCGTCACCGCTGCTTCCACCTCCCGTCCTGTGCATGTATGCTGCCGTGCGGCGCCATGTACAGGCAGGAGGTGGAAGCGGCTGCAAAAACAAAAGTTAACAGTAGAAAAAAAAAAAAAAGTTATACTCACCTGTCTGCAGCCTCGCGGTGCCATGCCCGCTCCCAGATCCTCTCACGGTATCGCCGCTCCGGGTGTGTGCAGTCTCCCCGGGTACGTATGCCTGCAGGATGCAGGACCTGGCGATGGATCACCTGATGCAGTCACCTGACGCATCAGGTGATCGTAAGTATCGCGGTGACGCGAGCGCCCGGCCGGTATCAGCGGATGCGTCAGGAGACTTCATCCCTGATTAGGCTAAGTTCACATTTCCGTTGATTTGTATCAGTCACATGCGTCGCTTGACGCATGTGACTGATGCGCTGTTCAACGCTGTACAACGGATGACAAAGAACAGAATTCTTTGTCGGATTCCGTTGTGTGCGGGGGGCGGAGTTCGGGGGCAGAGCCGAGCGGGGGGCGGGGCCAGGCGCTGAGGATGTCAGTGGAAGTGCTGCGGTCTGCATGGCTGGGGACAGGTGAGTGTATGTGTGAGTGAGTGAGTGTGTGTATGTGCATGTATGTATGTATGTATGTATGTATGTATGTGTGTGCACATGCAAAGTGCGGGAGGGGGCGGAGCCGAGCGGGGGGCGGGGCCAGGCGCTGAGGATGTCAGTAGAAGTGCTGCGGTCTGCATGGCTGGGGACAGGTGAGTGGATGTGTGAGTGAGTGAGTGTGTGTATGTGCATGTATGTATGTATGTATGTATGTATGTGTGTGTGTGCACATGCAAAGTGCGGGAGGGGGTGGAGCCGAGCAGGGGGCGGGGCCAGACGAGGGTGTCAGTGCTTGTCTGCATGGCTGGGGACAGGTGTGTGTGTGTGTGTGTGTACATACATGTGCGGAGTGCGGGAGGGGGCGGGGCCGAGCAGGGGGCGGGGCCAGACGAGGGTGTCAGTGGCAGTGCTTGTCTGCATGGCTGGGGACAGGTGTGTGTGTGTGTGTGTGTACATACATGTGCGGAGTGCGGGAGGGGGCGGGGCCGAGCGGGGAAGTGTCGGCCTCCCTGCACACGTAACCAGCCTAAATATCGGGTAACAGCAAAGCACCCGATGTTTACCTTGGTTACCCGATATTTACCTTGGTTACGGGCCTACACTGCTTAGCGCTGGCTCCTTGCACCGTAACCAGGGTAAATATCGGGTAACCAACCAAAGCTGGTGACGTGTGCAGGGAGCCAGAGAGCATGCGCAGCGAAATCCGACGGATCTCGCTGCTCAAAAAACGTTACATTCTGCGTTCCTCCCGCCCGGCGGTCAGTCGTTCCACGACTGATCAGTCGGGCGGAGGGTGCAACGCAGCATCATCAGTCACAATCCGCTGCTCATACAAGTCTATGGGAGCAGCGGAATCCGCTAAACGGATTCCGCTGTTTACAAGAGCAGCGGATTGTGACTGATAGATTTTAGCGGAAATGTGAGGCAGCTGCTGCAGCGTTCGGACGGGATCAGACTCCCGCCCCATCGCTCCAGGAGCTGCCGGTAATCAGCACATAAGTGAGTATTATTTTTTTTTTTTGCACCGATGCATCAGCTGATTGTATAATCGGCTTTTATACAATCAGCTGATGTGTGATGGGATTCAGGCACTTGAACCTGACACATCATCTGATCGCTTTGCCTTCCAGCAAACCGATCAGATGATATTGGATCCGGATTGGACGGCGCGGGACCCTGACCCAGGATTACTGCGGAGGGGGGTTTATTTCAATAAAGATGGAGTCACTAATTTTGTTGTGTTTTATTTCTAATAAAAATATTTTTCTGTGTTGTGTTTTTTTTTTATCTTTACTAGAAATTCATGGTGGCCATGTCTAATATTGGCGTGACACCATGAATTTCGGGCTTAGGGCTAGCTGATAATATACAGCTAGCCCTAACCCCATTATTACCCGGCGAGCCACCCGTCACCAGGGCAGCCGGAAGAGTTGGATACAGCGCCAGAAGATGGCGCTTCTATGAAAGCGCCATTTTCTGGGGTGGCTGCGGGACTGCAATTCACAGCGGGGGTGCCCAGAAAGCATGGGCACCCTGCACTGTGGATTCCAATCCCCAGCTGCCTAGTTGTACCCGGCTGGACTCAAAAATTGGGCGAAGCCCACGTCATTTTTTTTTAAAATTATTTCATGAAATTCATGAAATAATTTAAAAAAAAAGGGCTTCCCTATATTTTTGGTTCCCAGCCGGGTACAAATAGGCAGCTGGGGGTTGGGGGCAGCCCGTACCTGCCTGCTGTACCCGGCTAGCATACAAAAATATGGCGAAGCCCACGTCATTTTTTTTTTTGGGGGGGGCAAAGAAATCCTGCATACAGTCCTGGAAGGAGGATGCTGAGCCTTGTAGTTCGACAGCTGCTGTCTGCTCTCCTGCATACACTATTGGATGGAGGATGCTGAGCCTTGTAGTTCGACAGCTGCTGTCTGCTCTCCTGCATACACTATTGGATCGAGGATGCTGAGCCTTGTAGTTCTGCAGCTGTCTGCTCTTCTGCATACACTAGTGGAGAATGAAGAACACATTGAAGAAGGAAATGACATCAGACCTTTTTTTTTTTGTTCACTGATAAAAAACGCATAAGGACGCAGTGAGCAAAAACGCAGCAAAACGCAGCAAAAAAACGCACCATATCGCGGCAAAACGCGTGCGTTTTTTGCCGCGTTTTTTCGACGCAGGTGCGTTTTTGTGCGTTTTTAGCGGCCAAAAACGCACAAAAACGCAGCGTCAAATAAACGCAGCGTGTGCACATAGCCTTACCAGAATGAATATTAAGAGATAAAAAAAATAATTGTCTATGGTATCTTTATGTCCGTAGAAGTGCACTTTATCCAAAAATGTTAGCTAATTTTTTATCCCATACATTAAACATCATTAGAAAAAAATCATAATGCTAAACCACCCCCCCCCCAATTTGTATTCACTGCACCTGACCTAAAGATGCAGCAACTAAAATGTATGTCAAAAACTATTTACCTTTGTGTCAATGTTATTCTACTGACTAGAAAAGTCATGTTGCTATTTATACAGCACACTGAGCACAGTAAAAACAAATTAAAAAAAATCATGGCTTAATAGCTCCCCCCCTTTTTAACCTTTTAACCTCATTTAGATTTTTTTCCCTGTTTTTCAGTATATTATAAAGTAACCTCAATTGTTTTGTAGAAAACTACAACTTGTCCCTCAAAAATGGAAGGCCTCATACAATTATGCTATGGGAAAAATATAAAAGTTCTGGCTCTTGGAAAGAAAGTAGTAGACAAATATTAACCCTGTCACAAAGGGGTTTAAAAACCAACAGTGGTAATGCATCAACAAAAGAAGAAAAGATGGTGTCATTACAACCACTCAGCTGACTGCTGTGGACAGTTAATGGCTGTGGAATCAGGAGACTGGTAATCAGTGACGTAAAGAGTGGGGTAACTAGAGTTCATTACCCCTCAACAGTGCAAAATTTGGATCTGGGACTCCAACTGCATATTGGTCAGATGTATGGACCCTTGTGACATTCTATATCCTATAAAGACAAAAATGTGTCCAATCCTGTAATGACATCCCCCTTCTTGTATAATGTCTCTCATCCTGGACTGCTCCAGGCATAATGTTCTCCATCCGGACCTTTTCCTAGTATAAATTCCACCATTCTGGTATATTTCCAGTAATAATATCCTCCTTTTTGGGCCCCTTCCAGTTATAATTTTCCCCATCCTGATAAAATGACCCCTATCCTGAGTTCTTTCTAATAATAAATTCCCCCATCCTGGGTCCTTCCTGGTAAAATTTCCTCCATCTGGGCTCCTTCCAGTAATAATGTTCCTCATCCTGGTATAATGTCCCCTTATCCAGGGCCACTTCCAGTAATAATGTCCTCCATCCTGGGCCCCTTCCAGTAAAAATGTTCTCCATCCTGGGCCCCTTACTCTAATAATGCCCCCAATCTTGGGCTTTTCCTGGTATAATGTCCCCCAGCCTAAGTGCCTTCTAGTAATAATCTCCTCCATCCTAGTATCCTTACAGTAATAATGTCCCCAATCTTGGGCTTTTTCCTGGTATAATGTTCCCCAGGATGGTTGTCTTCCGGTAAAAATGTCCTCCATTCTTCTCCACTTTTAAAAAGAAAAATAAACGATTCTTCTTACCTTCCACTTCCACGACGCTTAGTGTGGCGCCCTGGACAAGCCAGGTCGTCACAGGTACTGCAACAACACACCCCGAGATAGGCACACCAGTCACACACAAATCCTTGTTGCCTCCCTCCAGGGGCTGATGTCCACACCAGGTGGGGTGGAGCCAGGCGGTTGGCCCCACCCACCGAGGAGTTCACAGTCCTGGAGGCGGGAAAGGAAGAGAGAACAGTTAGAGAACAGTGAGAGAACAGTTAGGGAAGGGGTGAGAGAGGAGCAAACTGACCGTGTCCGGGTACGTGCCCCGGGCACCGAGAGCAAGGTTGGCAGACGGTGGTGGCCGTCTGCAGGAGAGGCCAATCGACGCGGAACCGTAGGACCGGGGACGGGCGGTGGCCCGCCGGTACCGAACCAGGGAGCGAAGAGAAGCCAGCACAAGAGTTCCCAGGGCCAGAGCCTGCGGGCAAAAGGGGCTCCTCCGGCACATATCCAAGCTGGGGAACGGGTTACTGGTGGGAAGCCATTGGGACTGAAGATACATAACAGTTGCAGGGAAAGGCAGCCACCACCAACCTTCCGGGAGTAACCACTGCAGCCGGCTGTGGGACCCGTCCATCCAGCCGTTTGTTTTACCGGAGACTCTGCATCCATTCTTGGCTGAGTGAGTACCACCGTGCCATCTGGCACCGCGCTGCCCCCCG
Organism: Anomaloglossus baeobatrachus; assembly: GCF_048569485.1. Lineage (NCBI taxonomy): Eukaryota > Metazoa > Chordata > Amphibia > Anura > Aromobatidae > Anomaloglossus > Anomaloglossus baeobatrachus. The sequence continues at coordinate 293,023,207 of NC_134357.1, read as the reverse complement.
CGACCCTGCACCTCACCAACCGTACCTCCCCATCACACCTCAACCGGGCCCCGGGACAACCAACCCCTACCCACGAAGGGGGAAAACAACATCCCAGCTGCTCCCTGTCATCGCTCCCGGGATCCCCGTCACCAGAGCAACGGTGGTGTCCCAACCTCACCACAAACCGTGGGTGGCGTCACGGACCAACTCCCCAAACCCAAACTACCCCCTTTCACTCACGGGCGAGGAGCGCCGCTCGAGTCCCCGTATCTGGCCCACCGCTCGAGCCACTGAGCAGCGGCAGAAGCAGCGCCGGACCTGAGCTCCCTCCCCGCCCACGACAACATGGCATCACGAACAGGATCTTACCGTTCTACCGGCTGGTAGAAGTGCGCCTTGTGTCCCCCCGGCGGCGACCGGCCGAAAAATTTCAGAATCCGCCATCTTGGGCGCGAAGATTTTCCCGCTCGAGCGTCTTCTCGAGCAGTGGAGGCGCGAAAGCCGAAGCTCCACCCCTGAAGAGGAGGTGCTGAGAAAAGACCAAGGGGGGAGGATGGCGTCCGGCCGCATGTAAACGGTGGCTATAAAAGCAGGGACGCCAGGACTCTGCGGCCATATATTTGGTTCCTGGAAGATACCGCTGCCAAGATGCACAGTCCGTCCGGTAACACCGCGGTCCCCGCGCCCGTGCCTGGTACCGCAGCGTGGGTGGAAGTCCAGACCGTCCAGTTGAGCAGCCGCCTGCAGGTCCGAATGCAGCTCCTCCTGGAGGAATGGGAGGCCGACATGGCAGGCGTGGTGGCGGCTATATGGAGATGGGAGGTGGAGGAAGATTTGGAGGAGCAGGTAAGCGACCCACGCCCCTGTATTCCCAAGGGATCGGCCACTACGGCCGAGGGGCCCGGCCTGCACCCGCTCACCCTGCTGCCTCCCCCGCTACCCGTGTTAGCAGCTACAGGCCCGCCACTAGGCCCGCTACCCGCACAACCGGTAGCGGAACCCTGCCCGTCCGCCCAAGCGGACCGACCTGCAGTTGAAGCCCGTAGCCGCCCTGAACCGCTTCCCTGGAAGTTGCCGAAGACATGGCCCGCCGGCGAAGATGTACCGGTGGCACTTGCAGTGACCGTGCCTATTTCCGTTCCGGCACCGGCGGTGGCGGAGGTCAAGCGGGAGAGGACCCCTGTACCCATCCCCCACGCCTCGGCTGAGGCTGCGCCGGGTCGTTGCTGTGAGGCAGCACCCCAGGCCATGACACCGCGGGATCTTCCACAGAGGACGCCAGTAGTTGGCAGTGTGGTGGAAATCCAGCGGGGCCCGACCCGCGCGCAGGGGCACGCAGTAGCCCCTTACTGGGACAGGGAACCGACCCCGCTGGGCCGAGAAATTGCGGAGAGGGAAAAGAGGAGGGCTGAGCTGATAGCCCGCACCATCCAAGAAAAGGAGAGCCTCCGCAGAACCACCTTCCGGGTACGGGGCCTGATCCACGAGGGGCAAGTGAGAAGGTTCGATGTCCGTCGGGGGTACGGATTTATCTTCGAGCCAGGCCTGGAGGTTGAAGTCTTTGTGGCCCACCGGGACGTTAATGCCCACCTGCCAGAGGACCACCCGGGCCGTAACCTGCTCCCAGGAGATCTGGTACAATACACACGGCATTGTGGAGAGAGGGGCTGGTTTGCACTGGACGCCAAACTGAGAGGAGGCCAGGAGGCCCAAGCACCAGCCCAGCCCCCTCCTCCGGTTTGCGTAGTGGACTTAAAGTAAAGTCAGCGGTCCCTCCGTTGCACCGTTGTCCCCGTTGGGACCATCAGTACCGTTGCCGAATGATAAAAGTAATCAACCGAAGATGTTAACCTGATTGTCAACCGTGATTGAACCGGCCGTTGCCGGCAAGTTTGTCCCTGTAGGGACCCTTTGCACCGTGCGTAAGGAACTACTTACGGACATGCCCGAGAACTTGCAGGGCAACCACAAACTTGTGGAATGTAAATATGCTGGCATAATTCCGTAGCCGCCTCTGGAGAGGCAGATTGGAGGAAGGGCCCGCAGCAGAGTAGGCTGGGGCCCGGCCACCACCTGGACTGGTGGCCATCCTCCGGGGGTCAGGGGTTCCCCATGGACGCGGGTCCCCTGAAGTGACCGTAGGGTGCGAAACTTCGTACCCGTACCCGCTCCGGCAGCCTGGATATGGACTGGGGTCAAGGGGTGCTGCCCACTTCTTAGCGGCAGCATTAGGGCCAGGTTGTTTGGGCGGGAGAGAGTGTAAAGGCCCCGTCACACTAAGCAACATCGCTAGCAACATCGCTGCTAACGAACAACTTTTGTGACGTAGCAGCGATGTTGCTAGCGATGTTGCTGTGTGTGACATCCAGCAACAACCTGGCCCCTGCTGTGAGGTCGTTGGTTGTTGCTGAATGTCCTGGGCCATTTTTTAGTTGTTGCTGTCCTGCTGTGAAGCACAGATCGCTGTGTGTGACAGCGAGACAGCAACAACTAAATGTGCAGGCAGCAGGAGCCGGCTTCTGCGGAGGCTGGTAACCAATGTAAACATCGGGTAACCAAGAAGCCCTGTCCTTGGTTACCCGATATTTATCTTTGTTACCAGCCTCCTACGCTCTCACTGTCAGTGCCGGCTCCTGCTCTGTGCACATGTAGCTACAGCACACATCGGGAAATTAACCCCATGTGTGCTGTAACTAGGAGAGCAAGGAGCCAGCGCTAAGCAGTGTGCGCTGCTCCCTGCTCTGTGCACATTTAGCTGCAGCACACATCGGGTTAATTAACCCAATGTGTGCTGTAACTAGGAGCCAGATTCATGAGGTGGAATTTTCAGTGCAAGTTTAACTCTACTGTGGTCAAATGGCAGAATATCTTTATATCTGTTCTTTTTTACATTTTCTTCTTTTTCTCCAGTGATTGTAGGGTAAATCTTCTCTGTCCTGTATTTTGTGGATAGCCTTCTTAATCTCATGAAGTTGCAGGCGAAGTTGTCCTCCCCGTTCTGGTCCTTGCTGTTCATCGCCTGCACTTTCTGAATGAAGGTCCGCAGGATTTCCACTTGGTCCATGCTGGCTCCGTCTCCACTCTGCCAGTCACAGGCTCCTGGGTGTCTGTCAGGGTGGGCACGGCCGCTCAGTCCGAGCCCCTCGCCATGCGGAGCTGCCCCTTCCTTGTCATCAGCCGCAGGAGGGGAAGCAGTGTGCAGTCCCTGCCCAGAGCCCCGCCACCTCCCAGCACCGAGGTGGCGGGGCTCTGGGCAGGGACTGCACACTGCTTCCCCTCCTGCGGCTGATGACAAGGAAGGGGCAGCTCCGCATGGCGAGGGGCTCGGACTGAGCGGCCGTGCCCACCCTGACAGACACCCAGGAGCCTGTGACTGGCAGAGTGGAGACGGAGCCAGCATGGACCAAGTGGAAATCCTGCGGACCTTCATTCAGAAAGTGCAGGCGATGAACAGCAAGGACCAGAACGGGGAGGACAACTTCGCCTGCGACTTCATGAGATTAAGAAGGCTATCCACAAAATACAGGACAGAGAAGATTTACCCTACAATCACTGGAGAAAAAGAAGAAAATGTAAAAAAGAACAGATATAAAGATATTCTGCCATTTGACCACAGTAGAGTTAAACTTGCACTGAAAATTCCACCTCATGAATCTGACTACATCAATGCAAACTTTATCAAGGGAGTCCATGGCCCTAAAGCATATATAGCAACACAGGGGCCATTAGCTAACACTGTAACTAGGAGAGCAGGGAGCCAGCGCTGCGCTGTGTGCGCTGCTCCCTGCTCTGTGCACATTTAGCTGCAGCACACATCGGGTAATTAACCCGATGTGTGCTGTAACTAGGAGAGCAGGGAGCAGCGCTCAGTGTGCGCTGCTCCCTGCTCTCTGCACGTGTAGCTCCGTGCGGTGGTAACCAAGGTAAATATCGGGTTGGTTACCCGATATTTACCTTAGTTACCAAGCGCAGCATCTTCCACGCGGCGCTGGGGGCTTGTCACTGGTTGCTGGTGAGCTCACCAGCAACTTGTGTAGCCACGCTCCAGCGATCCCTGCCAGGTCAGGTTGCTGGTGGGATCGCTGGAGCGTCGCAGTGTGACATCTCACCAGCAACCTCCTAGCAACTTACCAGCGATCCCTATCGGGATCGCTGGTAAGTTGCTTAGTGTGACTGGACCTTAAGCCGATTGTTACCGCTAATAAAATGTGTTTGTAACGTTAAAAGTACCGTGCCTCCCGTTAGGGGAAGTTTCATAAAATACTTGTGTTTACTGTTTACATGTTTTCTACCTCTTTTACAGTTTTACAAAAATAAAACCGGTAGTGGACGGGCAGCCTGTGGACGGTCTGCATTTAACCAAGGGGGAATGTGGCGCCCTGGACAAGCCAGGTCGTCACAGGTACTGCAACAACACACCCCACACCCCGAGATAGGCACACCAGTCACACACAAATCCTTGTTGCCTCCCTGCAGGGGCTGATGTCCACACCAGGTGGGGTGGAGCCAGGCGGTTGGCCCCACCCACCGAGGAGTTCACAGTCCTGGAGGCGGGAAAGGAAGAGAGAACAGTTAGAGAACAGTGAGAGAACAGTTAGGGAAGGGGTGAGAGAGGAGCAAACTGACCGTGTCCGGGTATGTGGCCCGGGCACCGAGAGCAAGGTTGGCAGACGGTGGTGGCCGTCTGCAGGAGAGGCCAATCGACGTGGAACCGTAGGACCGGGGACGGGCGGTGGCCCGCCGGTACCGAACCAGGGAGCGAAGAGAAGCCAGCACAAACCGGCAGGGCCTGCGGGCCCCGACCAGGCTTGGAGTCGCCGTTAAACAGGTCAAATCCGTTAGCGACTGGAACCTCCGGGGTTTCCTAGCAGCAAAGACCCGATTGAAGGCAACCGTCCAGACAGAGAAAGGGAAATACAGCTACCGCCACAGCTAGAGTTCCCAGGGCCAGAGCCTGCGGGCAAAAGGGGCTCCTCCGGCACATATCCAAGCTGGGGAGCGGGTTACCGGTGGGAAGCCATCAGGACTGAAGATACACAACAGGTGCAGGGAAAGGCAGCCACCACCAACCTTCCGGGAGTAACCACCGCAGCCGGCTGCGGGACCCGTCCATTCAGCCGTTTGTTTTACCGGAGACTCTGTATCCATTCTTGGCTGAGTGAGTACCACCATGCCATCTGTCTCCGCGCTGCCACCCGCGACCCTGCACCTCACTAACCGTACCTCCCTGTCACACCTCAACCGGACCCCGGGATAACCAACCCCTACCCACGGAGGGGGAAAACAACATCCCAGCTGCTCCCTGTCATCGCTCCCGGGATCCCCGTCACCAGAGCAGCGGTGGTGTCCCAACCTCACCACAAACCGTGGGTGGCGTCACGGACCAACTCCCCAAACCCAAACTACCCCCTTTGACTCACGGGCGAGGAGCGCCGCTCGAGTCCCCGGATCCGGCCCACCGCTCAAGCCACCGAGCAGCAGCAGCAGCGCTGGTCCCGAGCGCCAGCGAGAGCGCAGCAGCGACGGCTCCCTCCCCGCCCGCGACACAGCGTCCTGTTCTAAAGCCAGCAGCTGACATTAATGTGACCGCCATGGGCAGAGCATGACATCACTGCCATGCGCTGTCCCGATGTGAGCTGCCAGCCTCTGATTGGCCAGTTATTGTTATTATTATTTATGATAGCACCATTTAGTCCATGGCGCTTTACCTGTGGCATTTTGCAGTATAGGAAGTTGGCGTGTCTCTGCGGCATAATACATTTCAGCTGAATTTGCATCGTTGGACACACATCCAGCTTACATGGGTGCTGACATCAGAGGACCCCCTTTCCGGTTGCGGTCATACTCCTGCTGGTGATTGGGACTCCATCAGTTCTGAACTGCAGGAATGGCAGTGCTGGAGAGAAGCAAATTACGCATGGTGAGTATATTCCCTTTTCTTATTTTACCCCATGAATGTTTTTTAAATAAGCAGCAAAACTTCATTAATATGATTGGATGAAAATCGGAGTGATGTATAATATGCAGATGTGAGCAAACATAATGTAAGTCTAAGAGACTTAAGGCGGCGTTTCACGCTACAATGTATCTGACGATATGTCGTGGGGGTCACGGATTTCGTGACGCACTTCTGTCATCGTTAGCGACGTCGTTATGTGTGACACCTACGTGTTACTCCGAACAATCGCAAATAGGTTGAAAATCGTTGATTGTTGACACCTCATTCATTTTCAAAATATTGTTCATCGTTTGGATCGCAGCAGACATATTGGTACATTTGACACCCTGCAAACGACGAACAACATCCACACGACCACCTTGGGAAAACAATATATTGCTGAACGATTTTGCGCCGCTTGTGAGATCGTTATGTGTGACTGCTAATAAACAAACTTGGTGCGATCTAGGCAAATCGTAACTACGATCTGGGCGAGTCACATCGCTAATGAGATCGTCAGATAAATCGTAGCGTGTAAAGCGGCCTTTAGAACGATGATTCAAAAAGTGTCCTCCAATCCACACAGCAACAACTGGTTAATTCTTTGGTCACAAATATAGTCACGTGGTTATGCAACGGACAGGAGTGTTGCTGAAGTATGGAGGAGACAGACACATGTGAGTATAGTATTATATTCATAGTACACATATGATACCTAAACGGAAAAATAAATAGGGCTGGGGCTTTAAGTTTGGCTGTAGAAATTCAATGAAGTTATTTTACATTTAATAAACTGCGGTTACTGCAGTTTAGTGCAACATAGACATCTTGTCGCCATCATCACACCATGAGGCTTTGCTTCCAAGAAACGTGGTTCACAAAGCCCATCTCCGTTTTATAACTTCCTCCATCTCTAAACTTTTCCTGTTTTTCTTTACATATAGTGCTAACACTAGGCACTCTTATCTACCTCAGGAAATTTATGGGACGGTGGCATTTCAATTAGCCTCTAAGTTAACAATTTAAAAAGTTACATAAATACATAGTAAATAGTAAAAGTTATTTGAAAAAGACATATTCTTCAAGTTCTTCAAGCACAATGCACCCCCCATAGTACTCCATATAGTATAATGCACCCTCCATTTAGTAAAAATGCACCCCCCATACTACTGCATATAGTACAATGCACCCTCCATTTAGTATAATGCACCCCCCTATACTACTACATATAGTATAATGCACCGTCCATTCAGTATAATGCACAGCCCATAGTCCTCCATATAGTATAATGTGTTATGTGGCGCCCCTGAATGTATCAGGGTGCCACAGGGTACCCCATAGTTCCAGGTTCCCAACAACGGTGTCACTAACATCCGCACTACAAATCCCAACCACACCTCACATCAAGACTTGTACAGACACACCAGTGGGTTGGTCAAGTTGGAGCAGGGCCACCCACCTAGGGGTTAGGCAGACTGGTGGGAGGGGAGACAAGGAGTTGTGTTAGTGTGTGTGACGCCCTGGACTAGTCAGGTCGTCCCAGGTAGTTCCATGCACACACACCACCTCCCCTTAGAAAGGTGACAGCAGCCAACCTACAAACCTTTGTCACCTCCCTCCGGGTTTGATGTTCACACCAGGGGGGCGGAGCCAGGTGGCTGGCTCCACCCACCGATGAGTTCACAGGCTCGGAGGCGGGAAAACAGTGAGTTGAGAGTTGAGTCTTGACAGTGAGGGAGAAGAGTCAAGTTCAAGGGCAGACCTGAGACCAGGCCTGCCAAAGACTACACCAGATGTCTGGGTTGGAGCCCAGGCACCTTTGACAAAGAGGCAGACAGTGGTGGCCGCCTGCAGGAGCTGGGATTACAGCCGGTGGAACCGTAGGGACCGGATACGGGCGGTGGCCCGCCGGCACCGAACCGGGGAACCGATTGGAAACCGGAGCACCAGGAGGGGTACTCAGACCCAGTACGAGGCCCAGAAACAACTAGGCTGAGTCAAATCAACTGATTGAGGACTGGACTTTAGGACCTTTCCCACACAAGACCCGAGTGAAGACAACAGCCCAACCATTAGGGTAAAGCCACCTCCAAGGCATAGAGACCCAAGGGGCCAGCGTCTGTGAGCAAACAGGGCTCTCCTGACACACAGGAAGCCGGGGAGCGGACTACCGTTAATTAGGCATAGGAGTCATAACGTCTACATTAAAGAGGTGCAGGAGAAAGGCGGAAACCACCAACCTGTTAAGGGGAAGCTACAGCCGGCTGCGGGCACCGTTCATCATCTCGTTTGGTTTACCAGAGACTCCAGTGTGTTGTATCATAGTGAGTACACCAGTGCCTTCGGACCGCTCACTGCGCCGCACCGCACCAGCACCCAGCACGCATCCATCCCCTTGCCTCAGCACCTCCCTCAGGCCCCCGGGACCATCATCCCCCTACCCACGGAGGGGGTCAACACCAAGCTGTGCAACACCGTCCCCGGGAGCCTATTCAACGGCAGCGGTGGTGTCCATCCAGTCACCACAACCCATGTGTGGCGTCACAAACTCAAATCCCCTTACAAACAACCGTGGCTCTGGCCGTGGAACTCCCCACCGAAGTCCCTGCGTGTAGCGCCAACCCCCTTTCAGAGCAACATGACTCCCTGGGTCCGTGGAAGAGCTCGAGCCACCCACCGACAAGCACGGATCCGAGCGGCTCAGCAGCCGGCCAAGCCCCGGGGCAGTACATTAGCCCTCAAAGAGTGAGGGGCTGGGGAGTTGTAGCTCCCAGGGAGGCGACAGGTTGGGTCGCAAATGGTGGTCCGGGACTACAGGAGTCAGGGACCAGTGGCAGTGACATTGGAAAGGGTGCGACGGACATAGTCTAGGAGGACTTTCGGCATCAAGACCCCAAAAGAACTGACCGATACAGAACACGGCGGGGTACAGGACCCTAGATCAGGGAAGAGCTTCAGGCGCCTTGATAATTAATCTGTGGAGGATAGTCTCTTTATGAACTTTCCCCAAGAGCTCAGAGATTGAAGGCATCAGCACAACTCGGGGGATAGGGTTCTCCAAAGTACACAACCCACTAAAATCCCAAGTGCCAGCCATCAAGAGCACAGCTACACTACAAATAGTGAGCGGGGCCCTGAAAGTTTCAAGCCGAGGGGCTACAATGGTCAATCAATTTGTGCACAGAGGCAGGTCTCCGGACTTACCAAGTGACACCGGTGGGAGCGGGATCTGGACGGGGCCCCCCCGCAAAAACTGCGTGACCTAGAGACTTTGGTTTCCCATCTGTGTGAGTGTTTGCTTATTCCACCTAATCCAGCACCAATATTACCGCAGTGAGTAACTTGACCCCTGCACCCTGCTTTCCCAAGGCTTGCTCACTAAATCCCCCACTGTCCGGGGCCTTCCCTACCTGCGGAAGAACTCACACCTTCCTGCCCCACACCATTTGCCCTAGTACTCCCTTCTCCTGCGGCAGTACTCCCCTTACCGCAACCCGCAGGTGGCGTCACAAACATTTATCCCCTTTAAATACCCCCTTACATTTGAGGGGCCACAAGCCCCCGGGTCCGGAGACCCTCGAGCCACAGCAACCCCGGATCAGTTCGACTGCTGCAGGGGCGGCACATGTTACACTCCTGCCCGTTTTGTACTCCTCTCTGTTATGATCCGGAACCATGGAAGACCACCACAAATCATTGGCAAAAGGTGAGAAGAGCATTGGAAACTAATCTGGCCGCCATCCCCTTACTAACCATCACAACTAGAAGTAGCCGAGGGGTGAACTAACATCCTGTGCACCGCGAACCTAGCTGGAGAACTAGCTATCCTAAAGGTAGGAAAGATGAATAACTCTCTGCCTCAGAAAATAGACAAGAATAGCTAGCCCCCCACATTCAAAGACTGCGGTGATATAGGAAAAACACAATACACAGGTAGATGACAGGATTAACAAAAGGTGAGGCCCCCGCTAACTAAAATAGGAAAGGACAGGAAAGGGACTGATGGTGGCCAGAGAAAAACCCTGCAAAATACCAACTTCCTGATAGTACAAAAAGGCCCTCAGATCGCACGATCTGAACTCCGTCCTATACCAGGTGCCCTTGTCATACCAATGAACAGAAAACAAGAATTATAACAAAGTCAACAAGCCACAAACACATGGACCCAAATGAGCTATACGCCACACAGAACTGCAGGGAGTTCCGCAACAATCCACTGAGGGGGAAAATCCCTGCAAGCGAATAAACTGAAAATAACCACAGCAAATGACAAACCCAGATAAACAAAAGAACCAGACAATAAATAAAGAGCAAGCACTTATCTGGGGAAGATGTGGTGTAGAGCAGGATTAAGCAGGCTGGAGATACAAAGAACAACTGACATCCGGCAACAGCCTGCAATCAGACCAGGATTTAAATAAGCAGAGAGTTAGCAAAGGAAACACCCACTGCACAACACACCTGGTCCAAGTCCAAACCATTCCTGGCCACCAGAGGGAGCCTCCCAGCAGCCAAAACATAACTAACATTCACAACACCTCTCCACATCAGGCTTTGCAAGTAGCCTAGTGTGTTCCTATTTCAGGTAACACTTAACACTGGAGATGGTAAAGCAGTGAGCTGGAGTGGACCCACTGAACCACAGGGGGACCTCGGGCTTACCCTTTATGGGAGGAGCTTGACTAAGTGCCCACCGCGAGGCATAGGCCAGATGCCACTCCCAGGGCAGAGACTGGGACTTTTGCAACTGACCCCCAGGGCAGGGACAGTCCCAGGTGCAGACAAGCAGAGTCTCTAGTGTAGACAGGGACCACCGGGATGGCTAAGGTAAAATGCACGACCAGAACGGACAGGCAGAGTCAGTAGTAAAGCTGGGACCAGTGGAGTAGCTGAGGCACATGGCATGGCTGGGGTGGATGGACACAGTAACTAGTAAATCTGGGACCACCAGGGTAGCTGAGGCACATTACACGGCCAGGGTGGACAAACACAGTCACTAGTAAAGCTGGGACCACCGGAGTAGCTGAGGCAGATGACACAGCTGGGGTGGACAGACACAGTCACTAGTAAAGCTGGGACCACCGTGGTAGCTGAGGCAGATGTCACGGTCGGGGTGGACGGACACTGGGGTACAGACGGGACTGGGAGACAGGAGATGACACTGTACAACATAATGGGAAGCACCGCGGACAAGGGGACCTGACAACTGGTTAGGGAACAAACCACTAACTAACACGTTGATAAGGCACCTTTCTCAGTGAGAGAGTTGCTTCAGTACCCAGTGCCCCTCCAGGAAATGACGTTATGGTCCTTCGAGAGAAGGGCAGCTGTATGTGTACCGCCCCGGGCTAGGCTGCAACCGAGCCGCTCGGATCCGGGCTCGTTGGTTGGTGGCTCGAGCGTCTCCGGACCCGGGGGCCCTCTTGTCACTTCGATCTGAAAGGGGTTGGCGGTTTAGGGGACGTAGGTGTACGGCCGGAGCTGTGGTTAAGTTCGTTCACCATGGGTTGTGGTGAAGGTGAACACCACCGCTGCAGTTACGGGGCACCCAGGGGAGATGTTGAGCAGCAAGATGTTAACCCCTCCGTGGCTAGGGATGGTGGCCCTGGAACCCGTTGGGGGAGTAGTTAGGTGGTACAGGGAGGTGCGCGTCCAGAGGGCATTGATGTACTCACGATTAGTAACACACACAAGTCTCTGGTAAACCAAGATGATGATGGTCGGTGCCTGCAGCCGGCTGCAGTCTGGTCCCCCACCCGGTTGGTGGTCTCTGCCTTTCTCCTGCAGCTTTTTTGAGTGTTGATGGACTACCTGAACTTGCAATACAGGAGTCTGCTCCCCGGCTTGTGATTGTCGGAGGAGCCCTTTGCCCGCAGATGCTGGCCTGTGGGATCTCTCTGCCTGGGCGGTGGCTTTCTATCCCCCTCGTTGGGCTGCTGTCTTCAGTTGGGACTTTGGGTGGGAAAGGACGTATAGTCCTGGCTGCAATCAGTTAATTAATTCAGTCCAGTACCTTCTGGACCTCGTTTCAGGGTCTGCGTACCCCCTCTGTGCTCCGGTTTCCGAGTCGGTTCCCCGGGTCGGTACCGGCGGGCCATTACCCTGTTCCGGTCCACCACGGTTCCACTGAGCAGTCTTCCTGCTTCTTGCAGGCAGAGGCCTCCATATGCCTCTTAGCCAAAGGTGCCCGGGCTCCAACCCTGGCACCTGTCAGACTGCTGCAGACCTGGGCACAGGCCTGCTTCCACTCTCCACTCCTCTACTCAACTCACTAGCAACTGACTGACTTTTTCCCACCACAGGCTCTCTGAACTCCTCGGTGGGCATGGCCAACCCACTGGCTCCGCCCCCTGGTGTGCCCATTAAGCCCTGAGTGGGGTGACTAGGGTTTTAATTATTGGCTGGTGACACCTTATTAGGGGACAGGTGTTGTGTGGGGCTCTAACTGTGACTACCTGGCTAGTCCAGGGCATCACATATGCATATGTGCCTCCCCCGTGTCAGCAGCCGGGCTGCTCGGATCCGGACCCGCGGTGGCTCGAGGGGCGTCCGGACCCGGGGGTCATGCGGCCACTCAAATGAAGGGGGTATTTACAGGGGATTATGTTAAAGTTCGTGACGCCACCCGTGGTATGTGGTAATGTGGAGTACCACCGCTGCAGTTGGCAGTACTCGGGGGCGATGGGATGGGGCAGCCAGGTGTTAGAATCCTCCACGGGTAGGTGGAATGCCCCGGGACTCGGTGATGGTGATTGGGGAGTGCTGTGGGGAGCGCAGGGCATCACTTGCGCACTCACTCAGTCCATTAAGCTGACACCATTTACTTTCACTACAGATTAATCATGGAAGGTATCTCGGGGAGACACCTGCCATGATTAACCTAGGACTTAGTGGCAGCTATAACCTGCCATTTAACATTTAACTCATTACCCCGATTGCCACCGCACCAGGGCAATTCGGGATGAGCCGGGTAAAGTCCCATTACTGTCGCATCTATTGGATGCGGCAATTCCAGGCGGCTACTGGCTGATATTGTTAGGGTGGTGGGCTCCCCATAACGTGGCGCTCCCCATCCTGACATTACCAGCCTCCAACCATGTGGGTTTAGCTTGGCTGGTATCAAAATTGGGGGGGACCGCAGGTTTTTTTTTAAATTATTTATTTATTTTACTGCACGATATAGACTCGCTCACCAGCGGCTGTGATTGGTTGCAGTGAGACAGCTGTCACTCAGCGTGGGGGCGTGTCTTACTGCAACCAATCATGGGCGCCGGTGGACGGGGAAAGCAGGGATTACGAGATTGAATAATGAGCGGCAGCCATTTTCAAAAGAGAAAAAGCCGCCGGAGCTTTGGGACAGTCGTGTAGCTGATCGGTGAGTAGGAAAGAGAGATGGATTGTGCTGGGGACGCAGGACGCATGCAAATACGCAACGTGCGCACATAGCCTTAGGCGGGCTTTACACGCTGCGACATCGCTAGCATCGGCTAGCGATGTCGCGTGCGATAGGACCTGCCCCCGTCGGTAGCACGATATGTGGTGATCGCTGCCGTAGCGAACATTATTGCTACGGCAGCGTCACGCACATACCTGTGCAGGGACATCGCTGTGACCGGCGAACCGCCTCCTTTCTAAGGGGGTGGTTCGTTCAGCGTCACAGCGACGTTACAACAGCGACGTCACAGCAGCGACACTGAACCGCCGCCCAATGGAAGCGGAGGGGCGGAGATGAGCGGCCGTAACATGCCGCCCACTTCCTTCCTTCCTCCTTTTCCGGTGGACGCAGGTAAGGAGATGTTTGTCGTTCCAGCGGCGTCACACAAGGCGATGTGTGCTCCCGCAGGAACGACAAACAACATCGTTACTGCAGCAGCAACGATAATTGGGAAGGGACTCCCATGTCACCGATGAGCGATTTTGAACGTTTTTGCGACGATTCAAAATAGCTCATAGGTGTCACATACAACGACATCGCTAAAGCGGCTGGATGTGCGTCACAAATTCCATGACACCAACGAGATCGCTTTAGCGATCTCGTAGTGTGCAAAGCCACCCTTACTGTGAAAAGCCACGCTTTTGGTGATCGAACCGTTATCAAAAGTTAACTCGAACTGTCAAACATGAAGCAAATCGTTCTAGTTCGTCAAACGACTCGAACATCGCCCAAAACAACTCGAATTGAAATTAGCGAACGGTTCGATTCGAACACGGCTCATCTCTAAACATAATGCACCCCCCATTAATCCTCCATATAGTATAATGCACCCAATAATCCTCTATACAGTATTATGACATTACATCAGAGTGTATTCACGGATTAAAAAAAAAAAATACTCACCTCACCTTTTTATTTGCTTCTTTGCTCCAATCTCCTCATTGAGCATTTTAAAGCTCTCCACTGCTCAGCACAGCGAGGGTGATGATGCAATTACGTTATTGTGCCTGCTGTGCTGAGATATCAGTTCTACAATGCCTAAGGAGAATGATGGAGGAGGGAGCGTCAGCGGACTGCTCTCTCTTTCATCATTGCTTTCAACTATATTGGCATTCAGGATGCTTACACAGTTGCAAGTCTGATGGCGGGTGTGGGGGTGGTCTGCTGAGGCTACCTTATCTATCATTCTCCCCCCTCTCAACTCACGGACCTCATAGCGGCCATGTGGTCTTCCGCAATTGGTGGTAGGCTACTAGTCATGCTCCACACTTGTTGGGTGTATTTTTTTTTTTAAGTCAGTTGTCTATCAATTTTATTATCAATTTTATTATCCACTTACATGCATGTTTTCTTGGTGATTCTCAGTAAATATTTTGTAGCCTCCAAGCAACCTTGACATCAGGCACGGCACAAAGCAGATAAAATAACTGTTCGTTGGTGAAAAAATTAATAATTCTAAAAAATAGTTGACATCCTTACAAACCTTATCAGATGGTAGTGCAGGAGATTCTTGAGTGCACACATGAAACATGCCGAAGCAGATCATCAAGAACAAAAGAAATGTGGAGCTAATACTGCGCTGTCGAAGATATGACATAAATCCAAAGAAGATCAAATGAAGGGGGTTTTATTCTACGAGTTTCGAAGTGGGGAGAAGTGGTATCTATTTTTATTTTTGAAATTTACCAGTATCTACTACATTTCCCACTTTAGGTTTATACTCGTCAATAAGTTTTCCCAATTTTTTGTGGTAAAATTATGTGCCTCACCTTATACGCGGGTCAGCATATACTCGAGTATATCCGGTACTTTTTTCTTTATCTGGAGATGCTTTGTCATGGCTGCACCATTTTGGGAGTGGGATGATCCAGTGATGCATTCTATACCTTCCTTCCTGTCTGCATTCCGTAGAGTGTTTGACGAACTAGGTTGTGTCTACTCATCTGCTGATTTCTGTTTTATGCTGTTGACATAAACAAGGGTCTAACTCTGAGAGGTATTAGGAAATACAGTTTTGTACACTTTCTGTTGTACTGGTTTGGAACAATGATGTTTTCCTGGCTATCTTAGCTGCTCTATTGGTTGGATCGAAGATGAACTTGCTGCCAGAGATCTGTCTAGTTTTATTAATTATTTAATTTTTTCTTACACCCAAGTGTAATTTTTAAACATTCTAAAGAGCGTTCAAGAGATAAGCTTTAGATTCCCATGTCCCACATTCCAGAGGATCTTCAAATTCTCTTCTCAATGTGGCTATATAGGTCCCCATACAAATCAGTCATAAGAAATTATAATTGGCCGAAAGATCCTGTTGCCTTAAACTTTATTTATATTGTGGTGATCTGAATTAGTCTCGCATAAATTGTTTCAAACTGAAGGCCAAACAAACTTCAGGCCCTAGGTGAAGGAGTGATCCTCTTAGGTGGACTAAGCACTAAAGACAAGCTGCTTTTTGGAAATCATCTTGTTTTAATAATTGCCTCAAAGATCTACCTCAATCACCTTCTCTGAAACTCTGTTCTACGTCCATTGTCTCCAATTTGAATTCCCTGCCAGCACTTTGCAGATGTCTTTTCTTAGCAGATGGCTGAGATACTACCTCCTCCAAACTCTATTGTGGCTTTTTGCGCCATTAGGCTATGTGCACGCACAGCGTTTTTTTGACGCTGCGTTTGTGCGTTTTTGGCCTCTAAAAACGCACAAAAACGCATAAAAACCTACCGGCGGCACAAACACCAAAAAACGCACTGGTAAAAATGCATGCAATTTACCGCGTTTTGGTGCGTTTTTGGCTGCGTTTTGATGCGTTTTTTATCTCTGAATTTTTCTGCATTTTTCCAATGCATTGCATGGAGGGAAAACGCAGAAAAACGCAGGAAAGAATTGATATGTCCATTTTTTTTTTTTTAAGCTCAAAAACGCAGCTTAAAAAGAAAGCCGTGTGCGGACAGCGAAAATGAAAACTCATAGACTTTGCTGGGGAAGCAAAGTCATGCAGTTTTGAGCCCAATAATGCACAAAAACGCACCCGAAAAACGCACAAAAACGCCGCGAAAAACGAACTGTGCGCACATAGCCTTAAGGGTACTTTACACTCTGCGATCTCGCTAGCAAGATCGCAAGCGATCGTACCCGCCCCCGTTGGTTGTGCGACACGAGCAAAACGTTGCCCATGGCGCACAACCTCGCTTACACCCGTCACATGGACTTACCTACCCTGCGACGTCGCTCTGGCCGGTGAACCGCCTCCTTTCTAAGGGGGCGGTTCGTGCGGCGTCACAGCGACGTCACACGGCAGGCGTCCAATAGAAGCGGAGGGACGGAGATGAGCGGGACGTAACATCCCGCCCACCTCCTTCCTTCCGCATTGCCAGTGGAGGCAGGTAAGGAGATGTTCGTCGCTCCTGCGGTGTCACACACAGTGATGTGTGCTGCCGCAGGAACGAGGAACAACATCGCTAATAAGCAGAGAACGATTTTCGGTTTCAAGACGATCTCTCCGCGGCAATCGATTTTGACCGCTTTTGCGATCGTTTAAGGTCGCTCGTACTTGTCACACACTGCGATATCGTTAATGACGCCGGATGTGCGTCACAAACACCGTGGCTCCGACGATAATTCACTAACTATATCGCAGCGTGTAAAGCCCCCTTTACTCTTCTTCCAGGCACTGAACCACAAAGAGGGAGAGTTTATCCCTCCTGCCTATGTTATAAAGACTCTGGAAGGTTAGTTCATCTGAAAAACGCTTCATCTCCAGCTTCAACACCAGCAGGCTAAGGTTTCTTCTTTTTAAAAAGAAAGATGGGTCTCTGAGATCATATATAGACTATTGGTTTCTGAGTTAAATCATGCTAAAAGACATTGCCCATCATCTCTGAATAATTTTCACCAAATCAGACCTGTGTGGGGAGAGCGGTGAATCAAATACTCGTGATGATCACTATGAATATCTAGTTATATATATAATATCAGTGGCAATGTTCCAGCACTTTGTGAATGAGATCTTTGTGATTTCCTATGCTATTACATCCTAGTCTATCTCGATGACATCCTAATGTTCTCCAGAGAGTTACCACCTGAGTCATCAAGATTGGCGTTGTAAATGCCAGTTAACGAATGGGCATTGTGGAGTAAGAAAAGCCTAATTCATTAAGAGGTGCATACTACTTAATGAATTTTGCCACATCTTACAATTGCTGTGCGCCGTCACCAGAGATGTACTCCAGTCAAGTGAAATCTATTGCTGTAAATTTCAATAAGTAAATGGGAGGGCTTAGCCATGCCTTTTCCAGTCCAAGCTCTGCTCGGGACTGGTATGAAAAAACCAAACATCTCAATTCTTTTGTGCAAATTCTTGTAATGCAAAAATGTTCCACCTTTATAAAGATTTCTAGATATACACCTCAATGAATTAGGCCCTTAGATTTTAACCGCCTTCTCGTTCGCTCCATTCTAAAAACACCACAACAAAACCTTCTTATGAGCATAATGAACCTAGATACATAAACTGGACGTTTACATATGGATCCAGGAAATGTTTCTGCTATTTTTGATTGTCTACAATCTGTTGGTCTCAAAGTCTTCCAAAGATTTTTTGGCTTTACAAATTATAAACTGCCAATTCATTAAAAACTACTCACAACAATTGATTGCTCTTTTTATAGCCCTATCTCAGAAGGGAACAACTTTCCCTTGAAGTGGATGCCTCTGCTCTGTAAGAATGGCACTACTTGAAGGAGCTAAATTCCTGGGGATCATTTGTACAGACCACAAAAAATCCAGAACTTCTTTAGCAGCTGACAGGCTTAATCGCCACATAGCTTGGTCACTCTTCTTCTCTCGGTTTGACTCCTTCCTCACCTACAATTCAGCTGAGAAAAACCACAGAGCTGACACCCTATCCAGGTCTTTTGATCCTTATCAAGCCTACGAACAGAGGTGTATCTAGGCTTTCTGGCACCTGGGGCAAGAACCCTGATAGACTGCTGATGTATGCACTGATCTGTGGGGTTCTGATCCGGCATAAATCTGTGGCGCCCCTGACCTGGTCAGGCACCACTGAGTACTGCACCCATGCTGGGGACAGTACAATACAGGTAATCCAGAAGGCTGACAGGGGTGTGGAACACAGGCGCATAGTGATCAGGTCTCACACATGTACCCATGAGAGGACCCCTGGGGATCCCAGGAGGGGGCAAGCCTTCACCTTCACTGGAATAGTGGAGGGGGTAGAGCCTCCATCTCCTCTCAAGGGGTGTGGTGGAGAGTCTGGTTGCTAGGTGGCGTGGGCAAGAACAGGAGAGGAGGGGCAGTGAGTCAGTTAGAGCAGAACTCCATAGGGCTCAGTGAGGAGCAGACCTGTGGGGCTGTTGCTGTCTAACAGCGCCCGCGCAGTGGCTATTGACGGGGGAGAACGGTCAACTAGGAGTGCTGCCTGAAAGCCAGCTTCAGCTAGAGAGTGCAACGGAGTGGGAAGTAAGGAGACTGCTAGAGAGCACCAGGCCCAACCGGGCGGCAGATCCCGAAGCGGGGATAGATTCAACTTTCTTCTGCTAAACCTGCCGGTGTGGGGCTCTTAAAGCCCACACCACAACACTACAAAAGCCGCAGCCACGTAACCACAAGTTTGGGCCCATAGGTCATAGGAGGCAAGAGGCTGGAGTGGCCTGGTCCGGGGAACAAGCACACGGCAAACAACAAGGGGAGAGAGGCTGCAGCATCTTCCCTGGGTGACCCCCATAGGGACTCAAAGTCGGGGTCACCCCAAACCACCAAGGGCTAAGGAAGGCGAGTCAGTAGTCACCCTCATAAAGTCAGCCTGAAGGATACCTGGTTCCTACCTGGTTCATCTCAGCTACGCCCGGGCTACTCACCCTGCCATCAAATGTGAGTAAAGCCCTTGAAAGACATTCCTGCTTGTGTGGTCATTCTGCGCCTTGTGGTACTACGCACCTACACAGGGCCCTGGGGCTTGCCTCACTCTCAGGAGGCTACTACATCCGACTGCACCCACCATCAGCCCCAGGCGTCCCCTAACCTGCAGTGGCGGTCCCCACTGACCGCAATACTGAGAGTGGCGTCACGATCAAACAAGAAGATTTCCTACCAGTGACGGAGATCCAGCAACGTGGAGTCCCTGAAGGTAATGCACCGACACCGACACAACTCCCGTGGGGCTTCACATCTGGCGTCACGAACAGGATAAGGACTAGACCTGTTCAGACAGGTGACCATGTGCCTAGGCGGTCCGCTTGAAAAATTGGAAGCGCCGCCATATTGCCACCATGAAAAGCGCGCTGAAAAACAACAGCAGCCCGCGCTGGAAGAAGTTACCGCCCACGAAGAGGTGTGGCTACCCAGAGATCCCCTGCAGAGTTCTGAGCTTGCCAGCGAAGAAAGCGGAAGCGTCCAGAAACGGCGAGAGAGAAGGGAAGCCACAAACCTGCTGCTGCAGAGAGCAGAAATGGAATCCAGACGCGGATACCCAGAACCAGGCACTGCTGCCTGGTGGTGCCGAGAGCTTGCCATCTTCTGCGACCGGCTGGAGGCCGGGATTGTGCGACAGCTTAGGGAAGAACGCACGGAGCTCCTGGAGATGGCTGCGGCGGTGCGGACCTACGAGGAGGGAGCCGCGCGACGCATGTCAGACCGAGCGGCGACGACGCAGACCCCGATGCTGCCACAGATGGGTGAGTCGAGTGATGCCCCGGCCAGCGCAAGTGCCCCGACCCCTGCTGCCACGCCCGCGGTCCCAGAAGAGGCGCCCGGCGCGGCGCCACCGAACCAGGCCGCAGCCACGCTAGGTGCGGCCCGCCAAGCCCAGGCCGCTGCAGCGATGCCCCGCCTGTCCCGCAGGGCTCCGACCACCACGGCAGTGCTCATCCGTGCTGCAGGTGTGACGCTGACCCAGGCTGCCACCCTGCTGAACCCGGTCCGCCAAGACCCCAACGCAGCAGCGACGCTCGTCCGCGCCGCAAGTGATATGCTGAACCAGGCCGCAGCCCCGCCGGGTGCGGCCCGCCAAGCTCCGATCACTGCAGCGACGCCCGACTCAGCCTGCACGGACCCCATCGAGGCTGCGACGCCAAGTGAGACCGCGGCTGCAGTGTCCAGTCCGGCCCGCCAGGAACCGGCCGCGACAGAAACGCCAATTCAGGCCGCCGCCATACAGGGCGCGGCCCACCAAGACCAGGCCGCCGCCATGCCAGGCGCGGCCCGCCAAGACCAGGCCGCCGCCATACAAGGCGCGGCCCGCCAAGACCAGGCCGCCGCCATACAGGGCGCGGCCCGCCAAGAAGAGAAGACTACCTCATCATTTTCCCCGGCCTGCAAGGCCAGAGCAGACACCGCTCCCCAGTCCACAGAGGTCCCTGCTAGGAAGACCCTGATAGGAGAGGACCCCGAATACTGGAAGCTGAAGGCTGACCTAGAGGCCCAGTTCCCACAAGAGATGGTGGATCGGTACCTGCTCCCTCCGTATACCCCCAAGGAGATTCAGACAACTCCTGCAGCTGCGCCAGAGAGTCCACCGCCCAGACCAGCTGAAGAAAGCCCATCCCCAGCACTGCCACCAAAGGAGTGCAGCGAAGAACTAAGGGGGAGAGGAGACCATGAAGCAGAAGGGCTGACTCCGACGCCAACCGCAGCAGACCCCTACCCAGAGCCGGAGATGCTGCCCTATTCCCGCTGGGAGGAGGAAGACTTGACACCGTCAGCAGATGAAGATCAACCTAAAGACCTCACCTGGAAGCCTGCAAGCATGAACCCAGCCCGCAAGACACGGCGCAGCAGAACGCAGGTTGCTCCAACACCGCAGTCTCCAGAGCAGAGGGAAGTCACGGTCAGAGACCTGGAGGAGAAAAGGTGCCTAAGAAGGTCCAAAGCCCAGGCTAGAGGACCCCTTTACAGAGGAATAGTAGAGGACTTCAACTTGAAAAGCGGATACGGCTTTATTGTAGTAAAAGGAATAAAAGAGGGCATATTTGTAAATCGGAGAGATGTTCAAGCCCACCTGCCCAGAGGACATTCAGGCAGAAATTTGAAAATTGGGGACTTAGTACAGTTCACCTTGCATCAAGGAGAAAGGGGCTACTATGCCTTAGACGTAGCACCATGTCCCAGACAAGAAAGACAAGAAAGACAAGAAAGACAAGAAAGACAAGAAAGACAAGAAAGACAAGAAAGACAAGAAAGACAAGACAGAGATAAAGAAACAGATGCAGAAAAGGAAACAGACGAAGACCAAGAAAGGAAAGATAAAGATCCTACAGATGAAACAACCACAGACAAAGATCCTACAGATGAAACAACCACGGACGACGACGGAGAGCAAGAAAGTCACAGGTGCCGGTGCCCTACATGCCCACGCCCTGGTGAAATGGAGTAGAGTATAGAGAAGTAAAGAAATACAGCAAGTTACCAGTTGAAGTTTTGACAAGTTTTGTTTGCAACGTTTAAGAAATGTGCCCACAAAAACTATTGTGAGAAAACCATAAACCTTAAGGCTATGAACTGGCTATAGCCACAAACTCTCGCAGTGTAAATAGTTACACCAGTGGCACCACCACCAGGGCCAGCCTGTTTAGGGGCTTGGCTCGTCTGCGACCAGGGGGCCCGTCCGTAGAAAAGGGCCTTGGCTCACCTGCGATCAGAGAGCACGCCTGTTTATGGGGCCTTGGCTCACCACCACAAAGAGGGTACCTGGCCAGCACCAACTGTGGAGGCCGCCTCTGCATCCTGCCAGAAGAGGCTGACGGCGCGGATCCACCAGGCCAGGTATACCCTGAAACCACCAGCCCATGAAAGCCGCCTCTACATCCTGCCAGAAGTGGCTGAAGTCGCGGCCAACGGGAGAGGAAGATTGGAGGAAAGGTCTGGGGAAACGGATGGCCCAGACCTGGTTACCAAAAAGAAACCGGTGACCTGCCTCCTGAGAGGGTTTTGGGTGGGTTAACGGACTTGTGGGTGGAGGGTGGTGATGTCTGATACCTGGTGCTTTTAAATGTTTTACATGTTTTAATGTTTTATGCATTTTAAAATGTTGTCTTGCAGCCCGAGGACGTGCTGGTGATAACTAAGGGGGAATGTGGCGCCCCTGACCTGGTCAGGCACCACTGAGTACTGCACCCATGCTGGGGACAGTACAATACAGGTAATCCAGAAGGCTGACAGGGGTGTGGAACACAGGCGCATAGTGATCAGGTCTCACACATGTACCCATGAGAGGACCCCTGGGGATCCCAGGAGGGGGCAAGCCTTCACCTTCACTGGAATAGTGGAGGGGGTAGAGCCTCCATCTCCTCTCAAGGGGTGTGGTGGAGAGTCTGGTTGCTAGGTGGCGTGGGCAAGAACAGGAGAGGAGGGGCAGTGAGTCAGTTAGAGCAGAACTCCATAGGGCTCAGTGAGGAGCAGACCTGTGGGGCTGTTGCTGTCTAACAGCGCCCGCGCAGTGGCTATTGACGGGGGAGAACGGTCAACTAGGAGTGCTGCCTGAAAGCCAGCTTCAGCTAGAGAGTGCAACGGAGTGGGAAGTAAGGAGACTGCTAGAGAGCACCAGGCCCAACCGGGCGGCAGATCCCGAAGCGGGGATAGATTCAACTTTCTTCTGCTAAACCTGCCGGTGTGGGGCTCTTAAAGCCCACACCACAACACTACAAAAGCCGCAGCCACGTAACCACAAGTTTGGGCCCATAGGTCATAGGAGGCAAGAGGCTGGAGTGGCCTGGTCCGGGGAACAAGCACACGGCAAACAACAAGGGGAGAGAGGCTGCAGCATCTTCCCTGGGTGACCCCCATAGGGACTCAAAGTCGGGGTCACCCCAAACCACCAAGGGCTAAGGAAGGTGAGTCAGTAGTCACCCTCATAAAGTCAGCCTGAAGGATACCTGGTTCCTACCTGGTTCATCTCAGCTACGCCCGGGCTACTCACCCTGCCATCAAATGTGAGTAAAGCCCTTGAAAGACATTCCTGCTTGTGTGGTCATTCTGCGCCTTGTGGTACTACGCACCTACACAGGGCCCTGGGGCTTGCCTCACTCTCAGGAGGCTACTACATCCGACTGCACCCACCATCAGCCCCAGGCGTCCCCTAACCTGCAGTGGCGGTCCCCACTGACCGCAATACTGAGAGTGGCGTCACGATCAAACAAGAAGATTTCCTACCAGTGACGGAGATCCAGCAACGTGGAGTCCCTGAAGGTAATGCACCGACACCGACACAACTCCCGTGGGGCTTCACAAATCCATAAATCCTTAGTCATTTGAAAAGGCTTGTTAAAGGGTCACTTTTGACTTTTAGGATTGCTACTTCCAATAGGTGGTGCTAGAGTTCTTCTCCTTCCTCCCTGGAAAGACAATTTGAATATTTCCCAGAGGGGCATTGCAGCTATAAGACCCCTAACTGGCAGCTAGACTGGTTTGTCAGGTCTCCGCAAGGAGAAAAGTGTTCCCATTATTCGCCAATAAGGGATATAGACAATAGAGATTGGGGTTAACCCTTATCTATGAATCAGAGTAGAAAGCCGCTAAGTAAGCGTGGGGGAGAAGGTGTCATAAAACAGCTTGTGTCTGACAGGGAAGCCACAAGGAATTTATTCATCTGGTGGCTCCTCTGCTCTATTATTGGATCAGTCCTGTAAACCTGCAGTTCTGATAATAGAAGTGTGACATGGGAATATAAATAGGATGACTATGACCATGCTGCAAGGTTCCTTTGTAAAGAGAATGCACTCACACATGACATTTCCCTAGTTGCTCTCACAATGTCATTTTTCTATTTCAGATACCATCACTGCTAGGCACTGTACAGCAATTTCATAGGAAACCAATTGATCACTGTGCATTTAGATGAGGAAATCAGAATATCAATCCTGATCACATATTATTAACTCAATATCCCAATATAGCAAATCAATCAGACGTGTTAGCAGTGGTCGGAAGCATGGAATTAAGCTACAATTTAGGTTTTGTTGGGGGGGGGGGGGGGTCAGGGATTGATGTAATTATTATTATTATTATTATTATTATTATTATTATTATTATTATTATTATTTATTTATAGAGCACCATTGATTCCATGGTGCTGTACATGAGAAGGGGGTTACATACAAAATACATGTACAAGTTACAGTAGACAGACTAGTACAGAGGGAAGAGGGCCCTGCCCTTGCGGGCTTACATTCTATAGGATTATGGGGAGGAGACAGTAGGTGGGGTGTAGGTGGGGCGGCAGCTCCGCACGGTGGTGGGGCAGTGAGGTCATTCAAGGTTATAATATAATATACACCATCTTCCATTTTTCAAGAGATATCCGCTCTACCTGAAGTAGATGGTGGAGCGTAATGTCAGGAGGTGATCCGCAATTGGATGGATGCTGTGAGAAGAGAGCTGCCCTTAGTTTGGGATAGGGGGTCAATGATTCTCTACTTTACTTCAAATATGCATTGAGACATATATACGGGAATCACAATTATTTTTATTGAAGGGTCATTCATCTCATCTGGTGGCAGATTAACACTACACAATAAATCTACTGTATTTAGCGTGATCTCTATATATAATAGATATAATCGTGTATAAATATTTTTGTTTCCTACAGATATGAGTGTTGTCTAGATGAATCGGTGCTATATTTTGCCCTTGAAGATGTGTCCCTGTCACTACCTCCCTGCATACCTCTTTCTGCCTCTAATCATGCTTTGAGAAGGGAACATGAAGGTGACACTGGCATGATGCGGCTCTGCCAGCAAGGGATTAATTACCGGCCTCTCAGCTTGCTGTTGACACAGAGACACAATCTCAAGAGGGGGTGAGGAGACTCAGATCAGAGGCTGTACCTGCCTGGGAGGCAAGCAACGGACGTGCGCAGCAGCTTATTACAGGCGCCTGTGTCCTAGATATACTGTACACACTACTGCTTCCTATTCATATTATAATGAATGAAAATATAATTAATTAGGATACAATCATGCTACTGTGAATAGACTTCATAATTATAGAATTATTATTTTTATTATTTAACGGCATTCGGCTCGATCTGGAGCCACGGCGACTTGATGGAAAAACGCTCTGTAGGAAGATCGATCTTGCACAAGCCTAGATAAGTCCACCAGGGTCTTCTCCGCCGTTTTCTTGATAGTATCAAGCCATTGGTTTGCTGGTCTTCCTCTTCAATTTTCAAGTTGACAATTTTGTGTGGCCCTAGAATTATGGTAGGAATTTCGAAATGGCCCCCGGCAAAAAAAAGGTTCCTCACCCCTGACCTTACAGCTACTCTTGCTCTCTGCTTCCAGTAACACTGTCTGCCAAATGGAATATAACACAACTGCATGGACAGCCTGGTGATGGTCTGCCTCATTCACTTCTCCTGTCCACCCCTCAATGTCTTGCTGATATACTGTATGTGGTGACTTGTTCTTCTCATCCTGGACCTGGACAATGACCTCCTCCAGTCCGACAACAAAAACGTCTTGGTGAAATAGGCATAAAGTACGATGAGAGACGTTTACAGTATCTTCCAGAGAAACTGTTAGCAGTATTTAAAACTATTTATACATGTACAGTAGCTCTTTTGAAGACAAGTCCAAGAATACTTTCATGGCCAGTCCGTTACTAAGAAATTAGAGTTTGAATTGATATGCAAATGAGCTAAAATGCTATTGTAGTTTTGAGGCCCCTGTACTTCAGCCACTGTATATTCCCTGCTCAGCATCGCCTGGTCCTGCTTGTGTAACGTGGCTAAAGGGCAGCAGTCGCGGGCAAATTGTTTTTTTTCCCTGGCACTCAACAGACGAGGGTAGTTGAACGTATGTGGAGGTTTTACACGTCGCACTGGTACTTCTCGGCCATAGGCCAGCTTCTCAACATCTGGTTCACACTGTGCAGTACCGCATTCAAAGTCAATAAGGATGAGTCCATAACTGTTAAAAATGGAACCCATTTTACTGGCAACACATTTCAAACACTGTTCTACTTGGCTTGAGGCACGTTCAACCTTGATTTCACACCAGACATTAACATCTTATTATAGACCGGCTCTTCCATTATGGTTGCAGACAAGTTCAAAACAGCTGCCAAAGAGGGAGGGAGAGGTTGGCATATCTCTTTCCACAGGCATCTAACCACACAGGTCAAGGTGTATCACTGTGAATAGAGTACCCTGCATGGCTATGCTGCTTCTTCGGGTTCTCTCCTAAAGTCTGTTTTCATGTGTCGATGGCCTGCAATCAAAACTGTTTTGCCACAGTCCACTCTGGTCGCACTCGTCTGCTTGATGAGGGGGTGCTCTCGAGTCACGCAAAACACCTCCATGGAGCTTAAGCTACAAACCATTTCTGGTCACCTCTATTTCCTCCTGAATGTTACTTCTGCCCTTTTGTATCCACCACACATACTGACTACAATCAGGAAATATCCAATACCATATTCCCCTCACTGTGGGCTGACACTGCAGTTAACTCTTCCAGCCCTGTTTATGTTCCTGATGCCTAATCTTCCCCTTCCAACTAGGGAACCTGCTACTGGTGACATCTAATGGTGGCTGAGAGCACTGTACCTATAGACACACAAGGGGAATTTAAACATATCATTAACACTATACAAATAAATACGTATTATGCATTCATATAAAAGCAATGACAACTTCAGGGGTTTTCAGTATGCAGAATACCCTCCTATATACCTCCCCTCTTTAACCATGGCCATCCTCAGTTATGTGGGAAACTGGAAGACACTAAAAGCATGTCATAAAATTGCTAAAACACTACTAATAACCCTTTGCTTGTCTGACGTCCTGACGTCTTCTCAGCCCAGATCGTCCCGACCTCGGTTCCACTAGGTTAGGACCTCGGAAGCAACAAAAGTTCAAGTTCAAGTAAACCAGGGCCCTCAGGCTGACTCAACAATGAGCGTGGCAAGTCCACAGGCACAGTTCCGATCCGGCCGAAACATTGGGTCCTCTATCCTCCCTCCACCTAATCTCAATTAATAGGACTGTCCACATTTTCTTAAGGGCTAGTTAGGGCAAAGTCCATGGGATTTGGGGCACAGCTCAAAGAGGAAATGTACAAAGGAGCAAAGTTTGAAGGGCACTTTAGGGCAAAGTCCATGGGATTTGAGGCATAGCTTAAAGGGGCAAAATTCGAAGAGCAGTTTCAGGCAAAGTCTATAGAATTTGGGGAAAAGTCCATGAGAGCTGCAAGGGACAAGTCCTTGGCTGAGAGGGTATCCTCTTCCAGCCCACAAGGGTCAAAGTCTTTCCAATCCAGTAGGGGTGGGTGCGCGACAGGCACAATAACTTAAGAGGGTGGGAAATAAAAAATAAAGTCTAGGCTTAGTCGGCCATGAGGGCATTAACCACAGCCCTTTAAAACTCACACATGAGCCTCTTGCAGCCAACAAAGCTCTTTGTTCAACTGAGACTTTTCCGCCTCTTTTTCCAACAACAGGGGATACTTCTGAAACTGTCTCCCTACAGGGCTTTAGGCCAACCAGGATTCTGAAGCTGACTCATAAATGCTCAAGTGGCCTTTTTTTGCTTCTCCAACTTTTTTCTCAAAGCTTGGTAGGACTGAGGTGACAATGGTTGCCTCCACTTCCAGGGGGCACTTAGGTTAGCCTTGCGATCCACCTCTTTTGTAGGATCCAGAGGGAGCTCCTCCATATACAGTTAGGTCCAGAAATATTTGGACAGCGACACAATTTTCGCGAGTTGGGCTCTGCATGCCACCACATTGGATTTGAAATGAAACCTCTACAACAGAATTCAAGTGCAGATTGTAACGTTTAATTTGAAGGTTTGAATAAAAATATCTGATAGAATTTGTAGGAATTGTACACGTTTCTTTACAAACACTCCACATTTTAGGAGGTCAAAAGTAATTGGACAAATAAACCAAACCCAAAAAAAAAATTTTTATTTTCAATATTTTGTTGCGAATCCTTTGGAGGCAATCACTGCCTTAAGTCTGGAACCCATGGACATCACCAAACGCTGGGTTTCCTCCTTCTTAATGCTTTGCCAGGCCTTTACAGCCGCAGCCTTCAGATCTTGCTTGTTTGTGGGTCTTTCCGTCTTAAGTCTGGATTTGAGCAAGTGAAATGCATGCTCAATTGGGTTAAGATCTGGTGATTGACTTGGCCATTGCAGAAGGTTCCACTTTTTTGCACTCATGAACTCCTGGGTAGCTTTGGCTGTATGCTTGGGGTCATTGTCCATCTGTACTATGAAGCGCCGTCCGATCAACTTTGCGGCATTTGGCTGAATCTGGGCTGAAAGTATATCCCGGTACACTTCAGAATTCATCCGGCTACTCTTGTCTGCTGTTATGTCATCAATAAACACAAGTGACCCAGTGCCATTGAAAGCCATGCATGCCCATGCCATCATGTTGCCTCCACCATGTTTTACAGAGGATGTGGTGTGCCTTGGATCATGTGCCGTTCCCTTTCTTCTCCAAACTTTTTTCTTCCCATCATTCTGGTACAGGTTGATCTTGGTCTCATCTGTCCATAGAATACTTTTCCAGAACTGAGCTGGCTTCATGAGGTGTTTTTCAGCAAATTTAACTCTGGCATGTCTATTTTTGGAATTGATGAATGGTTTGCATCTAGATGTGAACCCTTTGTATTTACTTTCATGGAGTCTTCTCTTTACTGTTGACTTAGAGACAGATACACCTACTTCACTGAGAGTGTTCTGGACTTCAGTTGATGTTGTGAACGGGTTCTTCTTCACCAAAGAAAGTATGCGGCGATCATCCACCACTGTTGTCATCCGTGGACGCCCAGGCCTTTTTGAGTTCCCAAGCTCACCAGTCAATTCCTTTTTTCTCAGAATGTACCCGACTGTTGATTTTGCTACTCCAAGCATGTCTGCTATCTCTCTGATGGATTTTTTCTTTTTTTTCAGCCTCAGGATGTTCTGCTTCACCTCAATTGAGAGTTCCTTAGACCACATGTTGTCTGGTCACAGCAACAGCTTCCAAATGCAAAACCACACACCTGTAATCAACCCCAGACCTTTTAACTACTTCATTGATTACAGGTTAGCGAGAGAGACGCCTTCAGAGTTAATTGCAGCTCTTAGAGTCCCTTGTCCAATTACTTTTGGTCCCTTGAAAAAGAGGAGGCTATGCATTACAGAGCTATGATTCCTAAACCCTTTCTCCGATTTGGATGTGAAAACTCTCATATTGCAGCTGGGAGTGTGCACTTTCAGCCCATATTATATATATAATTGTATTTCTGAAAATGTTTTTGTAAACAGCTAAAATAACAAAACTTGTGTCACTGTCCAAATATTTCTGGACCTAACTGTATCTGCCTAAAAGCACCTGAGCCCCATGGTTCCCGGATACAAAAATTGCAGTGCTGGGAAACTCAGCTGTCAGGGACGATGGCCTGGAAGGCTCAATGGCCGGATCCCTGGTGGTCTGGGTATTCTATTCCCTGGTTAGGCCATTCTCGGCCTCTCTGGGTGTGACCGCCTTGTAGTTGGCAGAATGCAATATTCCGGCACAGAAATGGCAAACCAGTCAGTAACTGAGTCCACCACCAGGGGTCGTTTTTACCTGGGTACTATGCTTAGCAACCTACTCAAATTTACAGGGAACATTTGCAGTTGTGGAACTGGGTGGAATGACTGAAAAGCATGTTACACATACGCCATATGACACCTGCCTTACAGGCGGAGATGGCCCTGCTGACATTGGACAGAGAGGCTCAACAGACTATTATGTTCCAACAACCACAAAACAGTTATATGGTAGACAAGGTGATTAAAATCTTAGAGGACATGCATGGTGATATGACCAACTTGGGCAATCTATGCATTCGCAATCTATGTATTTGCTTATTCTGTCGGGTTCAGAGGGAAGGGGAAACCATGGCCCAGTACATAAACACTCTGCAGGAGGTAATGGCTCAGAAGCTAGAGTCCATGAGGCCCCAGCTATGATGTGTGAGGTCTGGAACCATGAAGTAGTTGCTTCTGAGTTGCCTGATGCCGAGCCAGTCTGGGCCTATGAACTGCGTCAAGAATATTAGAAATCACCAAAGAACCCCTACAGCTACCATAGGCCTGAAAGTTGTACCCAGGTATGAACAGAACCTATAACAGAGGTATCCGTCACCAAAAAAAATCAGCAGTACCAACTGCACCACACCTCCAAAGAGTGTAGAGTTTAATGTGGACCTGTGAAGGTAAAGGACTCCTTTTCAGAAATTGCTCTATTCAAGAAAATCAACAGGCATTAAACTGATGTGCTCCACGTGAGATGGGGCACATCATGGGGCATGGCCTTTCTATAAAAAAGGGACAAAGATTCCAAAGATGTGGTTTTTGACAGACCTACTGCATGGGTCAAATTAAATGGATGAAAAATTTTCTGTTTGATAGATAAAGGATCTCAGGTGACTACCATGCAAGAGGTTTAATTATGACAACATTTCCCAGACATCGCTCATTCCAGAGAGGGATCTACCATGTGACTGACAGCTGTCAATCAGTTGCCTATTACAGTGGCAGGAATGAAACTGATGGAAGTACGTGACTGCGGGAAGAACCTGGGAAGGAAGGGGATTGTGCTAGTGAAAAGCTCCATTAGGCGTGGACCCATCGTGACACTGCGGATAAATATTTTGAAGGAAGTGTGACAGTTTCTGACAGGCTGCTGATGAGGAAGTGATTGGATGTGAACAATTCAACATCACCCGAGTACAAGAGTATTTTAACAACTGATCCTAGTTAGTCAAGTGCAGAAGCTGCCTACTGCAACTCAACCTCTAGGGAAAATAATGGGGCCACCTAACACCGCCTTGACTTTGCCACATGAACAGACAGTGCTCACCATGTTGGTCCAGGTTCCAATACCATTGGGAGGAGAGGAAGGGCAGGTTAACCCCAAGAAACAGGAGAAGTGCTGCCAGGACTAGTGGTTGTTTGCATCCTAGTGACCGTACGTCAGGGACGTGTGTTGATAAGCTGCACTAACCTTAGTGGTACGAGTCTGCGCCTGTATCCCAAGAAGTAAGTGGCCCGAGTTTATGTGATGCCAGAAGATAACCACGGTCTGATGATGTAATACTGACTCCTGTGAAAAGGGACCGGTAGACCTTGTTGTTGTCCCTCAATGAGAAGACGAAAGTGGGCAGAACAAGAAATGGCCGTGACATCCTAGAGCAAGTGGAGGCGGATCTAACAGAGTTCTCCCCTAGACAAGTGGGACAGCTGGAAGAGCTGTTAAGGTAGTACCACAAAGTCTTCTCTCAATACAATAAGGACTTTGGGTGCACTAAGGACATTCAGCAGGAGAGCCGAAGGGAATTATGCCCCTATTCAAGAAAGATAAAGTCAGATTCCACCCCAAATGTATCAAGAAGTGAAGGACCTGTTGTCACACATGCTACAAAATGGTATGATAAGGAAAATCACAGACCTGGGCTGCCCTTATTGTGTTCGTCTGAAATTATGAAGGGATGCTGAGATTTTGTGTGGACTACCAATGGTTGAATGCATGCATGGTCAGAGATTCATACTCTCCACCTATGATAGATAAGTCCCTGTTCTAAATAAGAAAAGTTAAATACTTTTCTTCCCTCGATTTCACCAATGGCTACTGACAGATTCCCACATCGGTTGAAGACGGGTTTTATTCTTCTTAGAGGGCTGTTTGAGTTATATCCAATGCCATTCGGGTTAACCAAAGCCCCAACAACATTTCAGTGTCTGATGGAAAGGTGTCTTTGAGAACTCAGCTTTGAGGCAACCCTAATATACCTCGATGACATTATAATCTATTCCACCACAATTGAGGAGTATCTTACCAGACTCAGACAGATGCTGGAGTGATTTCAGAAGCATGAACTGAACATAAAACTCCGGAAGAGCCACCTGTCCCAGAAAAAAATGGAATACTTTGGTGTGTACCTGACCAAGGAGAAAGTGGCTGCCATGCAAAAGTGGTCTACACCTACAATGTTGAGAGAGTTAAGAGCCTTCTAGGGTCGATTTGGATACTGTAGAAGGTTCATGAAGGACTTTGCGAAGACTGCGGCACCGTTACATGAGCTATTAAGGGGGACAGCAGGAGATGCCAAGCATCACCCAATACAGTGGGGGCCAAGACAGGAAGAGGCCTTCCAGGCCCTGAAGCTCACTGTCACGATGCCTATGGGATAGTGGGGAACTGGGGCTCCTAAACTATCCCTCAAGCTGGAGGGCCCTATGCTATCCCTAATCTCAGGGATACTCATGATGGTGGAAATGCCTGAGTCTCTTTTCTGGCCCTGCTCCTGACCAGACCTGATCTGATTCCCCCTCCCCCAGGGAGGGACGGGACAGGAGTGTAATAAAACCCACAGATAAAGACACACAAGGGAAAAACAAAACTCTGTCACACTGCGCACACACACAAAGGTTAAGGCAATAAGAGATTTAGGAGGAACCACAAAAATCAGGAGGGAAGCTGCTAAACAACAGGGGTAAACTCCATAACCCTACCAAGCAATAAGCACAACTATCTCCAGAAATTCTGGTACACCACACCTCACAGACCAACATAGATAAACTATAGCTGGCATGGGTGGACGATGGATTCAACTAGTATAAATAGGAGTGGAGAAGATATGATAGGTCTCCCCACAACATATGATCAAAGGAGCAAGCAAACCAGCAGAGATTAACTCTTGCTAGCCTCCTATTAATCAGCACAGAGCAGGTCGACATCTGAGTCTGCCTGTGCTGATGCCAGAGAAACCGTTGGGCAGACTGTCAGAATCTTCAATCTGAACAGAGCCCAATGCCACCATGAGAGTAGGCGAAGCGTGTGCAAAAGACTGTGTGACACTCGTGTGGCGCCCTGGACTAGCCAGGTAGCCACAGACAAAACACACACACCCCCCCACCACCCAGACAGTTACATTAGTCAGACAAAAATCCTTGTTGCCTCCCTCCAGGGCCTGATGTCCACACCAGGTGGGGCGGAGCCAGGCAGTTGGCCCCACCCACCGAGGAGTTCACAAGCCTGGAGGCAGGAAAAACAGTAGTTGAGTTTAGGAGGTGAAAGTGAGAGGTCACGAACTGCAGGTGTCTGGGTCGGAGCCCAGGCACTGACAGCAAGGTTGGCAGATGGTGGTGGCCGTCTGCAGGAGTTGGTGGAACTCCGCAGAGCCATAAGGACCGGGGCTGGGCGGTGGCCCACCGGTACCGGACTGGGGAACGGAGTGAAGCTAAGCACACAGGCAGGGCCATCGGACCCCGACCAGGCTTGGAGCCGCCGTCAATAGTCAAATCCGAATGTAACAGGAACCCCCGGGGTTCCCTAACAACCAAGTCCCGATTGAAGGCAACCGCTCACACCGTGAGGATACACAGCCACCGCCACCAGCTAGAAATCCAAGGGCCAGCGCCTGCGGGCAAAACGGGCTCCTCCGGTATCTATACACCGGGGAGCGGACTACCGTTGGGAAGCCATTGGAGTCAACACAGTACACAAAAAGGTGCAGGGAGAGACAGCCACCATCACCTGTCCGGGGAGAGACACTGCAGCCGGCTGGGGACCCGTCCATCCAGCCGTTTGGTTTATCGGAGATTTTGTGCATCTCTTGCTGAGTGAGTACACCAGTGCCATCCAGCACCGCGCCGCACTGTGCCTGCAACCCTGCACCTCACCAACCCTGCCTCCCCGTAACACCACCGGGCCCCGGGACCACCAACCCCTACCCACGGAGGGGGGAAAACAACATCCCAGCTGCTCCCTACCATCGCTCCCGGGATCCCCGTCACCAGCAGCGGTGGTGCCCATCTTCACCACAACACATGGGTGGCGTCACGGACTTAATCCCCAAACAAACCACCCCCTTTTCACTCACGGGCGAGGAGCGCCGCTCGAGTCCCCGGATCTGGCCCACCGCTCGAGCCACCGAGCAGCAGCAGCAGCACCGGACCCGAGCGTTAGCGAGTGCAGCCTCCCCTCCGCCCGCGACACTCGCACTGACAAATGTTCCCATCCTGGCACACGCTGACTTCTCTCAACCCTTCATACTATATACCAATGTAAGTCTCTACAGTCTGGGGGCAGTAATGGCTCAGGGGCAAGAAGGGCATGAATTAGTTATTGCATATGCCAACTGGTTCTTACAGGACTCGGAGAAGAATCCAAGCAACTATCGCTCATTCAAACTAGTGTTGCTAGCACTGGTGTTGACCATGACTGAAAAGTTCATAGAGTATTTGTTGGGGTCAAAAGTTCATTTGTGGACTGACAACAAACCACTTGCACATCTGGAAAATGCAAAATTAAAAGCACTGGAACAAAGATGGGTCGCAAAGATGTCCAAGTACCAATATAAGATATCCTACAGATCGAAGGGTGAGAATACCCTCGGATGCACTCGGATCGAGGATGACCAAAAAGTGACCAACTAGGGATGTGGATGAAGAGTTGAAGGGGGGATTAGACCCAGGACTTTCAATGCTTTACAACAGCTCTGGTAGCCTCCCAAGAGGAGAAGTGCTTAGACGAAATTGAGTACTGGGGAGTCCCAGAGACAAATGGGTACAACTACAGCAGTTTGATCCCGAGTTTACAGAAGTGTGAAAGTGGATGACCCTAGGCCAGAAGACGAGCCGAGAAAAGAGGAGAACTCTGTCAATTACTGCCTTACAGATGCTAGGGGAGCCTTATCATCCTCAGGGGAATGGAGCCTGCAAACGCTTCAATAGGACGTTGTTGCAGATGCAAAGAACACTGGAAGATGATCATAAGAAGAGGTTACCCGAATTTGTCCCAGAGCTGGTATGGGTATACAACAATCGAATCCATACCACCACAGGGTACATACCATACATGCTGCTGTTTGGCTGGAGCGTTTACGAGATCACCGAACTGGAGCTCGACCTGGAGGAGGATTACACTAGGATCAGTTTGAACAACTGGGTGGGACGACATCGGCATAGACTACAGACAGCTAGGCAGCTTGTGGAACAGCCAGATGTTAATCCAGTGTAAGAAGCATCCCTACACGAATGAGAACAGGTGCTGGTCCATGCTAAGTGTCCCAAAGACAAAGTTGATTATTGATGGGAGGTGACTCCTCACTGAGTGACGAGATGGGTTCATCCTGAAAGCCCGGTATATGATGTAGAGTACTACACCGTAATGTGCTTCACCCGAGCGTGTTTGACGTAGAAGAAGAACAGAAGATCAAACCTTCAAATGAACAGAGGAATGCTGTGTCAAGGGGGGCATTGATGATGATGAGGATGAATGGATTGCAGTACCCACAGAACCCAGAGAAGGGCATTCCCAGGCTGAACAAAAAAATGGGTCCAAACTAGAACCCCGCATGAAGCACCTGAGGTCCTAAGTTTTCTTGTCGAGACACCTCAGGAATTTGACACCTTAGGTTTGGTATATGACATCTAATTTCATTTGTAGTACAGAATTCTTGAAATCTGATGGTACCACATGGGCAAAGTCATAAATAGGCTTTGGTAGGGGAATGTCACACTGGTCCTACTCCAGGGATTATGTTGTGAAGTGGTGTAATGTATGGTGCTCAGACTCCTCTATTCTTAATTCCAAACACTAAAATTTCGGCATTACATTAATTTGGTTGTGCAACCAGTGGTACGGTCATTTCTTCAAAATGTCTGTGGCTGGAAATTGCAAAGGGAGCTGCCAGCAGTGGATCTTGATGATTTGCGTGCAAATGTGCATTCAGCAAGGCAGAACTTCCTCAGACAATAATAATCTCATTGATAGCAGCCAAGGTGTGTAAGTGCGTCTATTTTTGCACATTATACTCAACATCGACCCTGAATAAATTGAAATTTTGAAAATCTGTTTTCCATTTTTTCATCACTTGCACAATTTTAACATCTCTATAAATCCTGTGATTTTCATTATTCCATAACTCTTCCTTCTTGGTGTTGCAATTTCTTGTGAATGTATGTTTTCTGGTGAATTGCACATATTGGATTTTAACACATCTAATGCCAGCATCACACGGTATGATATATCGGGCGATATGTCGTCGGGGTCACGTTGTTAGAGACGCACATCCGGCATCATCAGAGATATCGTACCGTGTGACACCTCCGAACGACTGTGAACGAGCAAAAATACTCACCTTATCGTTGCTCGTTGACACGTTTATTTTCAAAATGTCGGTCCTCCTTCTGTGCTCCAGTTGTTCATAGTTCCCATGGCAGCACACGTCGCTCCGTGTGACACCTCAGGAACGACGAACACAGCTTACCTGCGTCCCGCCGGCAATGCGGAAGGAAGGAGGTGGGCGGGATGTTACGTCCCGCTCATCTCCGCCCCTCCGCTTCTATTGGCCGGCTGCCGTGTGACGTCGCGGTGACGCCGAACGTCCCTTCCCCTTCAGGAAGAGGATGTTCGCCGCCCACAGCGACGTCGCCTGGGAGGTAAGTATGTGTGACAGGGGGTTAACGACTTTGTGCGCCACGGGCAACTAATTGCCCGTGACACACAAATGACGGGGGTGGGTGCGATCACTCGTGCAATCGCACGATAGATCGTCCCGTGTGACGCCGGCATAAGGGTATGTGCACAAGTTAAGAATTTGCTGCAGACACTTCTGCATCAAAAACTTATCTCTAGGAAGAAAAATGCTGTATAAAAACGTGTTTTTCCAGGCGTTTTTTATGCATGAAAGAATTGACATGCTGTAGATTTGAAAGTGATCCAAATCTGTTCGGAAAAAAATAAGCAACTTGTGCATGAGATTTCAGACATCTCATTCACTTTTCTGGGACAGTAAAATGCTGTGTTTTTGCTGCAAAAACTCATGAGATTTTCCACTGTGCATTCATTTTATGAGGCCAATTCATCAAGACTGGTGAAGCGCACAATTGCTAAACTCCAATCTTGTTGAAATAGTAGGTATAAAATTAATTGAGACTTAAGGAATTCAGGGCCCGTAGTAAGTTATGTGTGTCTCTGTATGCTGTGCCAGGAATTCTCTGCCATTTTTGATTAATTTCATGAGCGAGCGGGACCACATGACCACTCCTTTGTCCCATCTGGGCTCTACCAATTTGAGCTGAGTCAAACTGGCGGAAAAAAACTCCTAAAGTTGCTGTGACATCTGGCCGTAACAACAGACTCAGAATGGCTGTCACAACAGACTAGAGGTTAGCTGCCTTCTCAGCAGAATTCCGAGAACCCCGAAACCCTTTAACCCCTAGACAGGGATCTGGAATTACTACAGGGTCCAAGAGATTTCTGTCTATGGAAGGCTGCAGTCCAGAGAAGAGTAGTCGTCAGGCAGGGTCAACACCAGGAGTTACAAAAAGGGACAAAAATGGCAAGGAAGAGTGAAGTCAGGAAACCAGGCCAAGGTCAAACCAGAGATGGGAGCAAAGTACAAAACACAGCAGGCAGGAAAATCGCCAGTGAACAGGCAGAGGGCAAAACATGGAGATCAGATTTCATGAGCAGGGTATGAACCAGAGATCAGCAGAATAATATAATATATATATCTGGCGACGACCAGCAGACAGAAGGAATAAGAAGGGTGTGGCTGTGGCTGAAAGGTTGTAACTTCAACTGGAAGGCACACACCACCAGCCAGTGGTACTGTAGGTCCCAGGGAAACCCAGCTTAGTGAATGGGCTGAGCCTGCACCCACCACAGCTACTGGTACTGACTCCTCCCCTAACACCAGCACTGCCCATGGCGGAAGTACAGCAGTGCCTGGTGCTCAAAGCAGAAGTCGCAGGAGCGGACTCAGGCGGGACGTGACAGTCGCAAAATTTTTACACAACTCCACCTTGCGCAAAACATTTGCTACTTTTTAAAACTTTCATGACAGTTTTCTGCCATAAATGCTTTGATGAAGCTGCCTATATATGTATGGCTTCTTTAAAGGGAACCTGTCACCAGATTTGGTGATTATAACCACCAGTGAGCCCTTATATACAGCATTCCAGAATACTGTATAAAAGAGCCCAGGCCGCTCTGTAGAACATCACTTTTATAAATTCACCTAAGGGGCGGTCCAGTCCGATGGGTGTCACTGCTCTCCGGTCCGGCACCTCCTCTCTCCGCTCCGGTGCCTCTGTGACGACTACACGGGCCGGGTAAAAAGTTCCTTACCCGTCAGTCTTTCTCAAGGGCCCCAAGTCCGGGGAACCCTTGGCCTGTAGGTTAGCCACCGGTTTCAGTAGTGACTGGGCCTCGGCCGACTCTACCACAGGCCCTTCCTCCAATCTGCCTCTCCAGAGACTGCGGCGGGACAAGAAAAGTGGTCAGGATCTATTTACAAAGCCCAAAAGTTTTTGGGTTGGCTTTTCCAGTCCAAAAGCCGTGGTCCATTTAAACTGAAGAACTGTTTCAACTATTAATGGGGTTTAACTGCGGTAGCCGGGAACCACTACCTTAAACATCTTCTTCCTCATTCGGAGATGGCGGAGATGGGTGGAGGTGCAGCTGGTCACCAACCTTCACCCACCTCTTGACATCGAGGGTGAACCACCCCCTCTCTTCGCAGTGCCGGGTGTATGAAACCAACTCTCCGGGCTCTAGGTCTCGATCCAGGTGGCCAGTCGGTAGGTGAAGGGACACATCTCTCCGGGAGATGAATATCTCGGCCTCCAGGCCCGGTTCGTATGTAAAACCCCATCCCTTCTGGGGGTTAAAATGCCGGACCTGTCCTTGGTACATCGGGCCCCGAACCCGGAAAGTTGCCTGCCGGAGGTTATCTTTCTCCCGTTATGTATGATTGAGCACTTCGGCCTTCCGCTTCTCTCGGGCCGCTATCTCGGACTTCAGCTGCTGCCGCTCCCAATACGGGACACTGGTTCCGTGCTCCGCCTCCTCCTGCTCAGCGGCTTGGATCATCCGGACGCCCTCACTGCCGGCTACGACCGGCCTCACGTGAAGTGGAGGGCTCTGCTGACCCGCGGCCTGCTCTGTCGCCCTACAGGTGCATCCCGGCTGCGCCTCAGCCGGGACCGGGTACTGGGCAGCGGTCGGCGTCTTTGCTGGTGCCGACTTCCGGTCGGGCATCACCTCTGTTGCGGCCGAGCGGATTGCCAGGGTCGACGTGATTGAGTGCGCAGTCTTCCTCGGGACCGGAGGTGATGTCATTTTAGGTGCAGCCGGGCGGACTCCCGGGGCTGAGACTGTCGTCATTGGGGTTGTGGCCTGGCTCATGGCCCGAGGGTGGATGTCTTTCGGGCCTTGGTCCGACGTGGGGCTGATACGGGTGCCGGAGCGGGGACATGCTCTTGGTTCCGTTACCGGGCCCTCGCAGGTAGATTTAACGGGCTACGCTGCCGTTGCTTGGGGCAGCGGACTGATTGGGTCACTAACTGCAGGTACGGGCAGCGAGGGAGGCGACGTGGCAGACGGGGGCAGACCGAGCTCCTCAGCCTGTTGGGCCGGTTCCGGTAGAACATAGGGGCGTGGGTCGCTTACCCGCTCCTCCGAGGCCTTCTCCTCTTTGCGTGTCCGCACGGATGCAGCCAGATCCCTCATCTCGGCCGTCCATCTTGCCAGCATGCAGTTGGCCTGAGTTTGGATCCTGCGGCACATCTTTGCGGTCTGGGCTTTTACCTATTCAGCGGTCCCAGGAGCTGGCTCCTCCATAGTCGAGTCGCCGGACCGGGCAGACATCCTCTCGAGATGGTGTCCAGGAACAAAAGATGGCAGAGTCCTGGTGTCCCTGCCTCTTATCTCCTCGGATCACATGCAATCCTCGCCCGCCCCCCTGGTTTTTCGGGAGCAGTCTCTAGGCGTGGCTTGCTAGTTTCCTTTTCGGCCTCAGGGTCCTCCTTCCGGCCGTGTTCCCAGGGGGCGTGGCTTCAACTTTGCGCCCTTTCTCGAGGAAGAAAACGCTGGGTTGTTATTTTTCGTGCCTAAAAATTGCTGCAAAAATGGTGGCTTCTCAAAATTTTGCAGCGGAGCACCGCTGACTGTCCAGAACAAGGCGCACTTCCACCGTGTAAGTGGATGGGTAAGAATCCTGTTCGTGACGCCAAGTTTCGAGGTGTGCCGCTCCGTGCCAGCAGCCAGTGCTGCTCGGATCCGGATCTGCGGTATGGTTCAAGGGATTCTACAGGACCCGGGGGTCGCGCGGACACTTCGAATAAAAAAGTACGTAATTGTACGGGATTTGTTAGAAACTGTCTCTGACGCCAACCACGGTGTGTGGTGAGATGTAGCACCACCACTGCTGTTATGGGGTGCCCTGGGAAGATGTGATGGCAGCTGGATGTTAACCCCTCCGTGGGTAGGGATGGATGCCCCGGGGCCCAGTGTTGTGCAGGGTTGAAGGGATCAGCACACTTAAGGGGGCTTTAGACGCTACGATATCGTTAATATTTTATCGTCGGGGTCACGTCGTTAGTGACGCACATCCGGCGTCATTAACGATATTGCAGCGTGTGACACTTATGTGCGACCGAAAACGATCGCAAAAGCGGCCAAAATCGTTTGCCGCGGAGAGGTCGTCCTAAAACAAAAAGTCATTTACCTCTTATTAGCGATGTTGTTCCTCGTTCCTGCGGCAGCACACATCGCTATGTGTGACACCGCAGGAGCGATGATCATCTGTTTACCTGCCTCCACCGCCAATGCGGAAGGAAGGAGGTGGGTGGAATGTTACGTCCCGCTCATCTCCGCCCCTCCGCTTCTATTGGACGCCTGCCGTGTGACGTCGCTGTGACGCCGAACGACCAGCCCCCTTAGAAAGGAGGCGGATCGCCGGCCAGAGCGACGTCGCAGAGCAGGTAAGCCGTGTGATGGAGGAGCGTGATTTTGTGCGCGACGGGCAGCAATATGCCCGTGTCGCACAAACGATGGGGGCGGGTACGCACGCTAGCAATATTGTTACTGATATCGCTAGCGTGTAAAGTCCCCTTTACAGTTCGGCTGTCCTGGCGCTGGATGAGGTTTCACTGATGTATGGAGTCAATAAATACACAGTTCTTTTGGTAAACCAAGGTGATGGTGGCCAGCCTCCGCAGACGGGTGTATCTGGTCCCACACCCGGGCTGGTGATCAGTGTCCCTTTCCTCTGCACTTCTGTATTTTTCAACAATGGACTTGCCGGTGTGTAACACGGGATTCCGCTCCCGGTCCTTTGGTTGGGAGCCGTGCCCGTCAGACGCTGACCCGTGGGATCTACCAGGCCCTGGCGGATGCCCTATTCCTCTCTGTGGGTGGTTGTCAACTTTTCGGGACTTAGGTTGGGACAGGACCTAACTGTTGTGAATGTTAGTTATGTCTTGGCTGCTGGGATGCTCCCTCTGGTGGCCAGGAAGGGTTTGGACAGAGACCAGGTGTGTTGTGCAGTGGGTGTTTCCTTTCCTAACTCTCTGCTTATTTAAGTCATGGTCTGATTGCAGGCTGTTGCCGGATGTCAGTTGTTCTTTGTATCTCCAGCCTGCTTAATCCTGCTCTACGTCACATCCACTCCAGATAAGTTCTTGCTCTTTATTTATTGCCTGGTTCTTTTGCTTATCTGGGTTTGTCATTTGTTGCGGTTGGTTTCAGTTTATTTCCTTCCAGGGATTTTCCCCCTCAGTGGATTGTTGAGGAACTCCCTGCAGTTCTGTGTGGAGTATAGCTCCTTTGGGTCCATGTGTTTATGGCTTGTTGAATTTGTTATAATTCTTGTTTTCTGTTCATTGGTATGACAAGGGCACCTGGTATAGGACGGAGTTCAGATCGAGCAATCTGAGGGCCTTTTTGTACAGGAAGTTGGTATTTTGCAGGGTTTTTCTCTGGCTACCATCAGTCCCTTTCCTGTCTTTTCCTATTTTAGTCAGCGGGGGCCTCACCTTTTGCTAATCCTGTCATCTACCTGTGTATTGTGTTTTTCCTATATCACCGCAGTCTTTGAATGTGGGGGGCTTGCTATTCTTGTCTATTTTCTGAGGCAGAGAGTTATTCATCTTTCCTACCTTTAGGATAGTTAGTTCTCCGGCTGGGTTCGCGGTGCACAGGATGTTAGTTCACCCCTCGGCTACTTCTAGTTGTGTTGGTTAGTAAGGGGATGGTGGCCAGATTAGTTGTCAATGCTCTTGTCACCTTTTTGCCAATGATTTGTGGTGATCTTCCATGGTTCCGGATCATAACAGTACATCCGGCCAAACAAATTTAAAGGGTACTCTTAAGAAGGAAAAAAAAAAAACTGCTGTGAGAATTTTTTTTTTTTTGGTGTTTTTCCTCTTCTTCTTTGGGTTCTGTGGAAGATTTCTTTTGTCTAGCATGGATGAATTGGGTGAACGTGTTGCTCATCTTGATGCTAAGGTTTGTCGTATAGAGTCTTATCTTGCACAGACTCCCCTTGCAGAGCCTAAAATTCCCGTTCCTGAATTTTTTCGGGAGATAGGTCGAGATTTTTGAGCTTCAAAAATAATTGTAAATTATTTTTTGACCTGCGCCCTAAGTCCTCAGGGAATCCCGTACAGCAGGTTAAGATTGTCATCTCCTTGCTGCGTGGTGACCCTCAGGACTGGGCCTTCTTCTTTAGCATCTGATGATCCGATTCTCAATGATGTGGACTCCTTTTTTCAGGCCTTGGGATTATTATATGACGAACCCAATTTTGTGGACTCAGGGGCAGCGCTCAATTTGATGGATTTTGGGTTTGCTAGGGATTGTGGTTTTCCCATGGTTCCTTTGCAAACTCCTATTCCTTTAAGGGGCATTGATGCTACCCCTTTGGCAGAACATAAACCCCAATTTTGGACCCAGGTGCCTATGAGAGTTGCACCAGCGCATCAGGAAA
Source organism: Anomaloglossus baeobatrachus (assembly GCF_048569485.1). Classification (NCBI taxonomy): domain Eukaryota; kingdom Metazoa; phylum Chordata; class Amphibia; order Anura; family Aromobatidae; genus Anomaloglossus; species Anomaloglossus baeobatrachus. The sequence goes on along the minus strand of NC_134357.1, from coordinate 292,980,083 downwards.
CTTGTACATTTTTAGTGTTGCATAATCTACAGGATACCTTGGTACTGGGATTTCCGTGGTTGCAGACCCATAATCCGGTTCTTGACTGGAGATCCTTGTTGGTAGTTAGTTGGGGTTGTCAAGGTTTGCATCAGGACCTTTCCGTGTCGTCCACGTCTGCTCAGGCAGTTGATGTTCCGGCTTTCTTGTCTGATTTCCGTGATGTATTTAATGACCAGGAATCTGATTCTCTGCCCCTACACCGGGACTGTCACTGTGCCATTGAGTTGGTGCCCGGTTGTAAATTTCCCAAGGGGCGGATTTTCAACTTGTCTGTGCCCGAACATGATGCCATGCGGTCATACATCAGAGAATCATTGGAGAAGGGGCACATTCGGCCCTCATCTTCTCCTTTGGGTGCTGGCTTCTTCTTTGTTGCTAAGAAAGATGGTTCGTTGAGGCCTTGTATTGATTACCATCTTCTTAATAAAATTACAGTCAAATATCAGTACCCTTTGCCTCTGATGTCTGATCTGTTCTCTAGAGTGCAGAGTGCCAAATGGTTTACGAAACTGGATCTCAAGGGTGCGTATAATCTCATCCGTATTAAGGAGGGTGATGAATGGAAGACGGCTTTTAATACTCCTGAGGGGCATTTTGAGTACCTAGTGATGCCTTTTGGGCTCACTAATACACCCTCCGTCTTCCAGGCCTTCATGAATGATATTTTTCGGGACCTTATTGGTAAATTTTTGATTGTGCATTTAGATGACATCTTGATTTTTTCTGATGATTGGGACTCTCATGTGGGGCAAGTACGGGATGTTTTTCAGATACTTAAGGATAATGCACTGTACGTTAAAGGGTCAAAGTGCCTCTTTGGGGTGCAAAGGATTTCCTTTTTGGGCTTCATCCTGTCTCCCTCCGCTATTGAAATGGACCCGGTTAAGGTTCAGGCTATTTACGACTGGGTGCAACCGACTTCTCTAAAATCCCTGCAGCGGTTTTTGGGGTTTGCTAATTTTTACCGTAAATTTATAGCCAATTTTTCTGCCATTGTCAAACCTCTGACAGATTTGACAAAGAAGGGAGCTGATGCTGAGCATTGGACACCTGAGGCTATTGTGGCCTTCCAGGAGCTTAAAAGGCGATTCACTTCTGCCCCAGTTCTGCAGCAACCTGATGTGTCTCGCCCATTTCAAGTTGAGATCGATGCCTCAGAGATCGGAGCAGGTGCTGTTCTGTCTCAACGAGATGCTACTTCGGGTAAACTTAAGCCCTGTGCCTTTTTCTCTCGGAAGTTTGCTCCTTCTGAACGGAATTATGATGTGGGGAACCGGGAATTATTGGCTATGAAGTGGGCATTTGAAGAGTGGAGGCATTGGTTGGAGGGGGCTAGGCATCAAGTTGTGGTGCTTACGGACCACAAGAATCTCATCTATCTGGAATTGGCCAAGAGGTTGAATCCTCGGCAGGCCAGGTGGGCTTTGTTTTTTACCCGGTTTAATTTTGTGGTCTCTTTTTTGCCGGGCACCAAGAATGTTAAGGCTGATGCCCTTTCCAGGAGTTTCTGCGCTGACTCTGTGGAGGTTGTCGAACCGTCTACTATACTGAATGATGGTGTAGTTTTCTCGGCTATTTCGCCTGATCTGCGGTTGGCACTGGCGGAATTTCAGGGGGATAAATCTGAGAGATGTCCTGCAGGGAAACTGTTTGTCCCAGACCAATGGAGAGACCGAGTTGTCTCTGAGGTTTATTGCTCTGTTTTGGCGGGTCATCCTGGCATTTTTGGTACTCGGGATCTTGTGAGACGCTCTTTTTGGTGGCCTTCCCTGTCCCGAGATGTTCGTCGTTTTGTGCAGTCGTGTGGAGTTTGTTCTAGGTCTAAGCCCTGTTGTTCACGTTCTAGTGGGCTATTATTGCCTTTGCCTGTACCTAAGAAACCTTGGACGCACATCTCTATGGATTTTATTTCAGAGCTTCCCATCTCTCAGAAAATGACTGTGATTTGGGTGATCTGTGACAGATTCTCCAAGATGGTCTACTTGGTTCCCCTATCTAAGTTGCCGTCTTCATCAAAGTTGGTGCCTTTGTTTTTGCAACATGTTGTCCATTTGCATGGTATTCCCGAAAACATTGTTTCTGACAGAGGGGTGCAGTTTGTATCCAGGTTTTGGAGGATTTTTTGCTCCAAATTGGGTGTTCAGCTGTCTTTCTCCTCGGCGTTTCATCCTCAGACCAACGGTCAGACTGAAAGGGCTAACCAGACCCTGGAGACCTATTTACGGTGTTTTGTTTCTGCGGATCAGGATGACTGGGTTTTGTTTTTGCCTTTGGCTGAATTTGCCCTTATCAATAGAGCTAGCTCTACCACGTTGGTGTCCCCCTTTTTCTGCAATTTTGGGTATCACCCTAGGTTCCTCTCAGGGCAGCTTGAGGCGTCTGACTGTCCGGGGGTGGATTCGGTGGTCAACAGAATGCAGCAGATTTGGGGGCAGAAAGTGGATAAATTGTTTCAGTCCCAAGAAACTGCCCAAAAGTTTGCCAACCGGCGTCGGACTGTTGGTCCCCGGTTTAAAGTAGGGGACATGGTGTGGTTGTCCTCTAAAAATATTCCTATGAGAGTTCCGTCTCCTAAATTTAAGCCCAGATTTATTGGACCTTATAAGATTTCGGAGATTATTAATCCTGTATCTTTCCGTTTGACTCTGCCTGCGTCATTTAAGATTCACAATGTCTTCCATAAGTCCTTGTTGAAGAAACATGTGGAGCCGGCAGTTCCTGCAGCAGCGCCTCCTGACCCTGTTTTGGTACAAGGGGATCTAGAGTATGAGGTTGAAAAAATTCTGGATTCCCGTCGCAGTAGGCGTCAGCTTCAGTACCTTGTAAAATGGAAGGGTTATGGGCAGGAGGATAACTCTTGGGTTGTGGCTTCTGACATTCATGCGGACAGGTTGGTTCGCGCCTTCCATCATGCTCATCCCGAGTGACCCGGTGGCATGGGTGAGGGTTCGGTGACCCCTCCTCAAGGGGGGGGGTACTGTTGTGAATGTTAGTTATGTCTTAGCTGCTGGGAGGCTCCCTCTGGTGGCCAGGAAAGGTTTGGACAGAGACCAGGTGTGTTGTGCAGTGAGTGTTTCCTTTCCTAACTCTGCTTATTTAAGTCCTGGTCTGATTGCAGGCTGTTGCCGGATGTCAGTTGTTCTTTGTATCTCCAGCCTGCTTAATCCTGCTCTACATCACATCCACTCCAGATAAGTTCTTGCTCTTTATTTATTGCCTGGTTCTTTTGCTTATCTGGGTTTGTCATTTGTTGTGGTTGGTTTCAGTTTATTTCCTTCCAGGGATTTTCCCCCTCAGTGGATTGTTGAGGAACTCCCTGCAGTTCTGTGTGGAGTATAGCTCCTTTGGGTCCATGTGTTTATGGCTTGTTGAATTTGTTATAATTCTTGTTTTCTGTTCATTGGTATGACAAGGGCACCTGGTATAGGACGGAGTTCAGATCGAGCGATCTGAGGGCCTTTTTGTACTATCATGAAGTTGGTATTTTGCAGGGTTTTTCTCTGGCTACCATTAGTCCCTTTCCTGTCTTTTCCTATTTTAGTCAGCGGGGGCCTCACCTTTTGCTAATCCTGTCATCTACCTGTGTATTGTGTTTTTCCTATATCACCGCAGTCTTTGAATGTGGGGGGCTTGCTATTCTTGTCTATTTTCTGAGGCAGAGAGTTATTCATCTTTCCTACCTTTAGGATAGTTAGTTCTCCGGCTGGGTTCGCGGTGCACCGGATGTTAGTTCACCCCTCGGCTACTTCTAGTTGTGTTGGTTAGTAAGGGGATGGCGGCCAGATTAGTTGTCAATGCTCTTGTCACCTTTTTGCCAATGATTTGTGGTGATCTTCCATGGTTCCGGATCATAACACCTAACATCTTGCCCTCAATTGGTTAATTAGCTAGGCCGTTGGTGCCGGTCCTGGCTTCAGGGTCCAAGTACTTCCTTTGTGCACGGTTTCCGGGTCGGTTCTCCGGTGTCGGTACCGGTGGGCTACAACCCTGCCCTGGTCCACCTCGGATCTCCGGCAACCGTCTTCCCGTCTCCTCCTGCCACTGGTCACCGTCTGCCACCTAGCCAGCACGCCAGGACTCCAACCCTGATGCCTGTCAGCTTGGCACCTCCACTCCAAACTTTACTTTAACTTTAACTGAACTGACTGTTTTCTGCCCCCGGGCTCTCAAGACCCCTAGGTGGATGTTCTCCATCCGCCTGGTCCCGCCCACTGGTGTGTCTGTCCTTCCCTGAGGGGGGTGACTAGGATTTCAGGTCGGCTGTTTTAGCCCTGTGTGGGAGAGGTGTTGTGCAGGGGCCTAAACCTGTGTGACTACCTGGTTTTGCCAGGGCGCCACACCTCCTTTCTGCTGCGATTGCCATCCTCCTTTGAGCCATCCCAGTATAGATGACGTGTCCTATGTCATCCACATAAGCGGGCATTGTGGTCCTGCGCAGGCACGATTTGATCTGCCCTGCTCAGGGCAGATCAAAGTATTGTAGTGAGCATGCACGGGCAGTCTCTCACCTTTCCTCGCACCTGTGCATTACAGTACTTTGATCTGTCCTAAGCAGGGCAGATCAAATCGCACCTGCGCATGACCACAATGCCGGCTTGTGTGGATGACGTAGGACACGTCATCCATACTGGCCTGGGTCAAAGGAGGACCGCGATCGCAGCAGAGAGGAGGCGCCGGAATGGAGAGAGGAGGCGCCAGACTGGAGAGCAGTGACACCCATCGGACCAGACCACCTCCTAGGTGAGTATTATAAAAGTGATTTTTACATTCTACAGAGCGGCCTGGGCTCTTATATACAGTATTCTGGAATGCTGCATATAATGACTTACTGGCGGCGGCCGCAGGTTAGAGTCACCAAATCTGGTGACAGGTTCCCTTTAAGACCCAGCAGCTTTTACCTTACAGTAAAGTTTACAGATCACGTGAGGAAGAATGACGTATTCGGGATTATTAGTGACACCACATTCACACATACCCTCTTTCCCTTCCTAATTCACTCTAATTGAGTATGATTTTATACAGTTTAGAGACTCCATGTATAACATTTACTCTTTAGTAAAACACTTTACAAGTAGTTAATACAGAAAGGGAATTAAATTCTCTTCTCATGAGATCTGAATCTTGACTTATAATTAGAAATAGAATAAACTTTTCCATTTAAACAGTTTATTCTAATTCAGTCTATTGTAATTAATTCAGTGAAATCGTCTAATTTGCAGCTTGGAGATTTTAGGAGATTATTAAAGTAATCTGTAGTTTTCTCTCATACTACACATTCCAGTTTCAAGTTCACTTCAAGACACTTGTTCACGTGGATCTCCTATTGGGTAAGATATCAGGTTGGACGGGGTTAAAAGCCGCGCTGCCATAGGATGAATGAAAAGTCCTTGAGTTTCGATGTGATTTTATTCTATATGTTTTGAAGTACCAGCTCCTTCATCAGGATGTTCTTATTGTAGGAAATGGCAGATTTTACTGATGTGATTCTATGTATAGAAGAAGGAGGAAGGGGTGGACTCTGCCTTTAGCTCCTCCCTCTGATTCTAGCTCCTCTCTCTGTTTCTAGCTCCTCTCTCTGCCTCTAGTTCCTCCCTCTACCTCTAGCTCTTCCCTCTGCTTCTAGCTCCTCTCTCTGTTTCTAGCTCCTCTCTCTGCCTTTAGTTCCTATCTCTGCCTCTAGCTCCTCTCTGTGTTTCTAGCTCTTCCCTCTGCCTCTAGATCTTCCCTCTGCCTCTAGATCTTCCCTCTGCCTCTAGCTCTTCCCTCTGCCTCTAGCTCTTCCCTCTGCCTCTAGCTCTTCCCTCTGCCTCTAACTCCACTCTCTGCTTCTAGTTCCTCCCTCTGCCTCTAGCTCCTCTCTCGGCTTCTAGCTCATTCCTCTGCGTCTAGCTCCTTCCTCTACCTCTAGGTCCTCCCTCTGCTTCTAGCTCCTCCCTCTGCCTCTAGCTCCTGTCTCTGCCTCTTGCTCCTCTCTCTGTTTCTAGCTCCTCTCTCTGCTTCTAGCTCCTCCTTCTGCCTCTAGCCCATCCTCCTCCCATCTTCATAGAAACTCATCAGCACCAACTGCCATCTCCTATCTCAGTAATGGGAAAGTCTTTAGTGAATACAGATTTGATCTTAGAATTGAGAATGTTGATAATGATCAATTCTGTCAGAAAAGGAAGTAAATTTGTCTGATAAAATATATTACAAAGTTGGTTATTATGTGTACTACTGATTTATGAAATAATAATTAAATTGAAGGTTATACTTTAAATTCATCATATGGTTTCACAGACATGAAGCTCTTTATTAGTGATAATTTTTATGTTCTTTTTTGAGAGAGATTGGCTTACAGGATTCTTTGGGGACTTGTCTTTAGGGGTACTTCACACACAGCGAGATCGCTACTGAGATCGCTGCTGAGTCACGTTTTTTGTGACCTCATTAGCGATCTCGCTGTGTGTGACACTGAGCAGCGATCTGGCCCCTGCTGTGAGATCGCTGCTCGTTACACACAGCCCTGGTTCGTTTTTTTATTGTTGCTCTCCCGCTGATAAGCACACATCGAAGTGTGTGACAGCGAGAGAGCAACAATCCTGAATGTGCAGGGAGCAGGAGCCGGCGTCTGACAGCCTGCGGTAAGCTGTAACTAAGGTAAACATCGGGTAACCAAGGTGTTTACCCGATATTTACCTTCGTTACCAGCCTCCGCAGCTCTCACGCTGCCAGTGCCGGCTCCTGCTCCCTGCACACGCTAAGCTAAGCGGTGTGCGCTGGTAACTAAGGTAAACATCGGGTAACCATACCCGATGTTTACCTTAGTTACCAGTGTCCGCAGCTTCCAGATGCCGGCTCCGTGCAAGCGCAGCATCGCTTGCACGTCGCTGCTGGCTGGGGGCTGGTCACTGGTCGCTGGTGAGATCTGCCTGTTTGACAGCTCACCAGCGACCATGTAGCGACGCAGCAGCGATCATGACCAGGTCAGATCACTGGTGGGATCGCTGCTGCGTCGCTAAAGTGTGACGGTATGTGGCGCCCCAGGACCTGGTTGCCACAACAGCATTGCCCCTCCAAAGGGTTAATGCTGAGCCTGGAGATAATTGGGGGAATCATTGGCCAGTAAGTTCAACATTCAACACAGTTTCTCTCTCAGGCCAGCAGGGGGAGCTCTGAACCTGGAGTTCCAGGGAGCATTCCTTAATTCTGACCTGAGGGAGGAGTTAGTGGTTAGTCTGTAGAGAGAAAGCAGAGGAAGCAGACGCAGAGTAGTGCTGTCTTGTGGAACTGGGGCCTGGAGCTGGGATAGCTTGGCCCAGTGAAGCAAGATTTGCAGAGAGGCACAGAAGAGACTCAGACATCGGAGTCTGTGGTTGCCAGGGTATAAAATCCTTCCCTGGTGGCCGAATCTGGAGGGCAGGAGAGCTGCAAGCCCCCTGGCCCATCAGCAATCTGAAGGTACAGCTGCATTCCAAGGGCCCGGTGTGGACTCCAGCAGAGAAGCACCCGAGAGGGCCTGCGCAGCCTACCACACAGAAAAAGGGACGAACCACCGGTCCCAGCAGCAAGAGGGCCATTGCTAAATTTAGAGTGCAGGGTCCTGTAGAAGAAAAGAAAGATCAGGGAGTAGGCCTCATACTCAACTGGCCAAAGAGATCACCCCCAGGCACTTCCAGGCCGGCCGGATCATCTTTACCACCTGTAACGGTCTCCCTGGACTAAACTGTTGCCAAGTAAAAGAGGAGAAGGTAAAGAGACTACTGTTTGTGCCTGTTTCTTTCACTGCCTGTCGGCCCTGCACCGTATTATTCACACAACATCACACCATAGACTCTCACGAGCACCAACTGTTGCCCCGGGGTACCGCTCCACCTGTGGGGAGCAGGACCATCCAAGCTGCCATTCTATCAGCCCCGGAGGCCCCATACAGCAGTGGCGGCTTAATAGCCGCAAGCCACAGGTGGCGTCACGACAACCATAAACTTTATTCACCAGCCATATTTAATTGACACCCACCAGGGCCACGGAGCCGGGCCCCGCCACCACTGACGACTCCCGGACTAGTCCAGCCCGGCACCGGGTGTCCCATAGCCCTGGGGTGGGCGAGTCAGGTACCCTTAGGCTGCTCTGCATAATTACCTTGTAAACAACACTCCCTTGGTAAAGACCATAAAAATTTGCACTAAAAAGGACCATATCTCTGGATCTGTATAGTGGATTTATAAAAAAAAAAAAAAAAAAAGAATACGCACTCACAAGAGCAGTAGGAATAAAAATAAAAGGGTTTTTTTGGCCACTTTTGCCCTGATGATAGGTCTGACGCCATCAAGCTGCTTTTTACTCATCTCACTACAGTGCCAACAGAGGATTCATGTCTTACAGTTGCTTACTATTGGTTATACATGTGTGGAGATGGTGTTCTTCTGTGGAATTTTAATTTGCTGTTGTATTTTGTTTTACTACTATAATGTGTGCACTGTTGTTATTATTCTTATGTAGATACTAAAGACCACTTTACACGCAATGACATTGCTAAGGCGATGTCGTTGGGGTCACGGAATTCATGATGCACATCCGGCCTCGTTAGCGACGTAGTTGCATGTGACCGCTAACGAGCAAAAATACTCACCTTATCCTTGCTTGTTGACACGCTGTCCAGTTCCCAAATATCGTTGCTGCTGCAGGACGCAGGTTGTTCGTCGTTCCTGTGGCAGCACACATCGCTATATGTGACACTGCAGGAACGAGGAACCTCACCTTACCTGCGGCCGCCAACAATGAGGAAGGAAGGAGGTGGGCGGGATGTTACGTCCCGCTCATCTCTGCCCCTCCGCTTCTATTGGGCGGCCGCTTAGTGACGTCGCTATGACGCCGAACGAACCGCCCCCTTAGAAAGGAGGCGGTTCGCCTGTCACAGCGATGTCGCTAGGCAGGTAAGTAGTGTGACGGGTCCGAGCGATGTTGTGCGCCACAGTGAGCGATTTGCCCGTGACGCACAACCGATGGGGACGGGTACGCACGCTAGCGATATCACAGTGTGTAAAGCGGCCTTAAGTCTAATCTTGTTATTGGATCACTATGGCTATGGGAGTACTATTACTATTATTCTTATAGGTTCACTATGACTATTATTCTTATGGGTGCACTATGGCTACTATTCGTATCGGTGCACTATGGCTATTATTCTTATGGGTGCACTATGAATGTTATTCTTATGGCTGCATTAGGGCTATTATTTTTATAGGTGCTCTATGGCTACTATTCGTATGAGTGTACTATGTCTACTAGTCGTTTGGGTGCACTATGGCTATTATTTTTAGAGGTGCATAATGACTTATTTGTATGGGTGCATTGTGGCTAATATTCGTATGGGTGCACAATGGCTATTATTCTTATGGGTGCACTATGAATATTATTCTTATGGCTGCATTATGGCTATTATTCTTATAGGTGCTGTTAGGGCCAGATGGACGGGTAGACCCTGGAGGTGGATCCACTGGGCCGAACTCCCGGATGAGGGAAAGGAGTCCGGTAGCCGGAGCACTTTAGGTAGCAGGGCAGTCCGTGCACTGGGAGAAAATGGAGAAGTCCCTGGGACCACGAGGTCACTGATGGTGGTCCGGGTGACGGAGCTCAGGTTCGGAAGCCGTGATGGTGTCAGGCGGGGTCCGGACCCGTTGGAGCGAGATGACGGGTCACCGCAGGGATCCGAGATGGTACGGACTGTCAGGATGGCAGATGGGCAGCGTTCGGGGTTCGAGGTACAGCAGGACCGGATGGCAATGCAGGATCGGCTCTAGAAGACAGAGAGGTAAGTATCTCACAGAACACAAGGAGACCTGACTCCTAGCTTGGGAAAACACGAAGAACAGGCCCCGCTCCCTTGGACATTAACCCCCTATATACCCTGTACCTGTGTGCATCATTTCCTGTTAGTTGACACTGGCCCTTTAAGAAAGGGTCAGTGACCGCGCACGCGCCCTAATGCGCATGCGCGCGGCCCGGGTGCCAGAAGCCAGGGCAGGAAGCTGAGAGGAGGACGCAGGAGAGCCGGCCAGGGACTGGGAAGCCGTCGGGCGCCGGGAGCGGAGACCAGGGGGCCTGGGAAGTACGGGCACCGGAGGCTAGAGAGCGGGGAGCGTGGCAGGTGAGCCGGGGAGCGGAGCAGAGGACCCGGGGAACGGAGCAGGGGACCCGGGGAGCGGAGCAGAGGACCCGGGGAGCGTGACAGTACCCCCCCCACGCCCCCCTCCCCGCAACCGGGACAGGAAGGCACGGATCAGAGGAGTGCCCACGTTCTCCCTGGGCTCCCAGGACCTATCCTCAGGACCATACCCTTCCCAGTCCACCAGGAAGAACTGTCGACCATGTACGGTCTTCATGGCCACGATATCTCTTACCGCATAGATGTCGTCCTCAGCAATAGGAGGAGGAGCCGGACTGGCGGCAGCGGAGAAGGGACCAAGGACAACCGGCTTGAGCAGAGAGACGTGGAAGGAGTTGGGTATTCTCATCGTGGCCGGGAGCTGCAGTTTGTAGACCTCATTGATCTTGCCGAGGACTTTAAACGGTCCGATGTAGCGAGGTCCCAGCTTGTAGGAGGGTATCTTCAGTCGGATGTACTTGGAAGCAAGCCAGACGAGATCTCCCGGAGAGAAACACGGAGGATCCAGGCGTCTCTTGTCCGCGTGTCTCTTCATCCGCAGGGTTGCACGTGCAAGGGACGCCTTAACTGAGTCCCAAATGGTTGTAAAGTCACGGAGTACTGCATCAGCAGCAGGGATGTCCGAGGAAGAGGATACAGGCAATGGGACAGACGGCTGAAGTCCGTAGACGACATGGAAGGGAGAGCTGGAGGACGACTCACTGATGTGGTGATTATGGGAGAATTCAGCCCAAGGAAGAAGCGTGGACCAATCGTCATGATGGGCGTTCACGTAGTGACGTAAGAAAGAGGTCAATATCTGATTGACCCGTTCCACTTGACCGTTCGACTGAGGATGGTAGGCCGAAGAAAAGTCCAGAGTCACTCCCAGATGTTTACAGAGAGCCCTCCAGAAGCGGGAGGTGAACTGAGTTCCTCTGTCGGACACTATGTGTGATGGAAAGCCATGCAAGCGGAAGATGTGATGTATATAGGCGTCCGCGAGTTCCTGGGCAGAGGGCAGTCCAGCCATAGGAACGAAATGGGCCATTTTAGAGAACCGATCCACCACGACCCATATGACTGTGTGTCCGGAGGACAATGGCAAGTCCGTAATAAAGTCCATCGCTATGTGTTGCCAGGGAACTGAGGGTATGGGCAGAGGCAGAAGACGGCCGTATGGCAGGTGTTTGGGTGTCTTGTTCCTGGCACAGGAGGAGCAGGCAGAGACAAAAGAGGCGACGTCCGTGCGAAGGGATGGCCACCAGTAATGACGTACAATAGCACTCCATGTTTTCTTCTGACCTGCATGACCGGCTGTTTTCGAGGCATGGCCCCAGTGTAACACTTTTTGCCTGTCAGTCTCAGAGACATAGGTCTTCCCGGGCGGTATCTGGGCCAGGGTGACAGGAGCCACCGGAATAATCTTACTTGGACAGATGATGGGTTGAGATGTCTCTTCCTCCTGTTCCACGGGCACGAAAGACCTAGACAAGGCATCAGCGCGTACATTCTTGTTCGCGGGTCGGAAATGAAGCTGGAAGTCGAACCGGGCAAAGAACAAGGACCACCTGGCTTGCCGTGGGTTCAGTCGCTGAGCAGTCCGCAGGTATTCCAGGTTTTTGTGGTCCGTGTAAATAATGACGGGGTACACTGCTCCTTCCAGAAGATAGCGCCATTCCTCCAGAGCCAGTTTGACCGCCAATAGCTCTCGGTCACCGATGGTGTAATTGCGTTCAGGCGCGGAGAAGCTCTTGGAGAAGAAACCGCACGTCACCATCTTCCCGGAGGAGGACTTCTGCATGAGCACTGCTCCGGCTCCCGAGGAGGAGGCATCCACCTCCAAGGTGAACTGGCGGTTTAACTCTGGACGGTGGAGTACAGAAGAGGAGGCAAAGGCTCGCTTTAGAGAGCCAAACGCGGCGTCGGCCGCAGGTGACCAGTCCTTTGGATTAGCCCCCTTCTTGGTCAAGGCGGAGAGAGGAGCAGTCAGAGCCGAGAAGTGAGGAATGAACTGGCGGTAATAGTTGGCGAATCCCAGAAAGCGTTGGATTGCCTTCAGTCCAGAAGGAGGAGGCCAGTTGAGAACGGAGGAGACCTTCTTTGGATCCATCTGCAGTCCGGTATCGGTGATGAGGTACCCCAGGAAGGGGAGAGAAGACTGTTCGAAGACGCACTTCTCGTACTTGGCGTACAGACGATTCTCTCTCAGTCTTTGTAGAACCAGTTGCACGTTCTCTCGGTGGGTCTGGAGGTCCGGAGAGAAGACAAGGATGTCATCCAGATATACCACCACACAGACGTAGAGAAGGTCCCGAAACACATCGTTCACTAATTCTTGGAAGACTGCTGGTGCGTTACACAGGCCGAAGGGCATCACGCAGTATTCATAGTGCCCATCGCGAGTGTTGAACGCGGTCTTCCATTCATCCCCTGAGCGGATACGGACCAGGTTGTAGGCACCCCGAAGATCCAACTTGGTGAACACACGAGCTCCTCTGAGCCGATCAAACAATTCGGGGATGAGCGGCAGGGGGTACTTGTTTTTTACGGTGATTAGGTTCAATCCCCGGTAGTCTATACATGGGCGTAGGTCACCCTCTTTCTTCTTTACGAAGAAGAAGCCTGCTCCAGCAGGAGAGGAGGATCTCCGGATGAATCCCTTAGCCAGGCTCTCTGTGATGTACGTAGACATGGCCCTTGTTTCGGCTGGAGACAGTGGATATATCCGACCTCGAGGTGGTGTAGTTCCCGGGAGCAGGTCAATGGCACAATCGTAAGGACGATGTGGCGGAAGTACTTCAGACTCCTTCTTATCAAAGACGTCCACGAAGGACCAATAGGCTGAGGGCAGTCCCGGTAGGGACTCGGGAACCGGAGGTCGCCGGATAGGTTGTATGGTCTTCAGACACCTCTCATGGCAAGAAGACCCCCATCGAGTGATATCGCCAGTGCCCCAGCTGACTGAAGGCTCGTGTGTCCGCAACCAGGGAAGGCCCAGCAGGATTTGATGTGACATATGTGGGAGGACGTAGAGAGCGATGTTCTCGGTGTGCAGAGCACCGATACGCAGTTCAAGCGGCTTGGTGATCCAGGAGATGGTGTCAGAGAGGGGTCTCCCATCCACAGAGGCAATCACAAGAGGTTTGGCGAGTGGAGTAACAGGCACCTGGTACTTGTCCACCGTGGCCTGCTGGATGAAATTGCCTGCTGCCCCAGAATCGAGGTACGCCTCAGCCGTAAACCGCGTCTCTCCCGTTGTCACTTGCACAGTCCATGTAACTGGGTCTGAGAGAGTCCCAGCACCTAGGGTGGCCTCTCCTACCAACCCTAGGCTTTGGAGTTTCCCGGCCTCTCTGGACAGGCGCGTAGCAGGTGTGTGCCCTCTCCGCAGTAAAAGCAGAGACCCTTGGCGAGCCGCTCTGCTCGACGTTGTTCAGACTGTCGCACACGGTCGATCTGCATGGGCTCATGGACGGAGACACCAGAGGCCGTTGACTGGAGTACGGCGGGCTTCTGTGGAGGAGAGGAATGCCGTACCGGACGTCTCTCACGGGATACCTCTTTGGACCGCTCCTGAAAGCGTATGTCCACTCGAGTCGCTAGGGTAATCAGGGCGTCCAGCTCATCTTTGATTCGACCCGATAGTCCTTCCCAGAAGGCGGCGGTTAGGGCCTCGTTATTCCACCCGAGTTCTGAAGCCAAGGTGCGGAAACGGATGGCGTATTGACTCACCGTCAGTGTTCCCTGACGTAACCGGAGAAGAGATGACGCAGACGCGGAGGCGCGGCCGGGTTCGTCAAAGGTGCTGCGAAAGGCCTGCAGGAACTCCTGGAGGTTCTTGGTCATAGGTTCCTCCTTCTCCCACAAGGGGTTCATCCACGCCAGTGCCTCGCCCTCTAGGTGAGACATGATGAAGGCGACCTTGGCTTGGTCGGAGGCAAACAGATGTGGCAGCTGCGTGAAATGGAGGGAGCATTGGTTTATAAACCCCCTGCAGGTCTTGGGATCTCCGGCGTACCGGGGTGGTGAGGCCAAACGCAGTCTGGAAGCATCCGAGGAGACAGCCACTGGAGCGGGGGTCGTGGCTTGACTAGTGGAGGCCCGGGGCACTGCAGATGTGACCGAGGCTTGTAGCGTGTTCAAGCGGGCGTCCACGGAAGTCATGAAGTTCAGCATGCGGGTCTGGACTTCACGCTGGCGTTGGAGTTCCTCATGCAAGGCCGCTAGTGCTTCGGCGGGATCCATGGCCTGTTCTTACTGTTAGGGCCAGATGGACGGGTAGACCCTGGAGGTGGATCCACTGGGCCGAAATCCCGGATGAGGGAAAGGAGTCCGGTAGCCGGAGCACTTTAGGTAGCAGGGCAGTCTGTGCACTGGGAGAAAATGGAGAAGTCCCTGGGACCACGAGGTCACTGATGGTGGTCCGGGTGACGGAGCTCAGGTTCGGAAGCCGTGATGGTGTCAGGCGGGGTCCGGAACCGTTGGAGCGAGATGACGGGTCACCGCAGGGATCCGAGATGGTACGGACTGTCAGGATGGCAGATGGGCAGCGTTCGGGGTTCGAGGTACAGCAGGACCGGATGGCAATGCAGGAACGGCTCTAGAAGACAGAGAGGTAAGTATCTCACAGAACACAAGGAGACCTGACTCCTAGCTTGGGAAAACACGAAGAACAGGCCCCGCTCCCTTGGACATTAACCCCCTATATACCCTGTACCTGTGTGCATCATTTCCTGTTAGTTGACACTGGCCCTTTAAGAAAGGGTCAGTGACCGCGCGCGCGCCCTAATGCGCATGCGCGCGGCCCGGGTGCCAGAAGCCAGGGCAGGAAGCTGAGAGGAGGACGCAGGAGAGCCGGCCAGGGACTGGGAAGCCGTCGGGCGCCGGGAGCGGAGACCAGGGGGCCTGGGAAGTACGGGCACCGGAGGCTGGAGAGCGGGGAGCGTGGCAGGTGAGCCGGGGAGCGGAGCAGAGGACCCGGGGAACGGAGCAGGGGACCCGGGGAGCGGAGCAGAGGACCCGGGGAGCGTGACAGGTGCACTATGGCTATTAGTCATATCGGTGCACTAGTAATATTCTTATGGGTGCACTATGTCTATTAGTCGTATGGGTGCGCTATGAATATTATTTTTATGGGTGTATTATGGCTATTATTTTATGGGTGCACTATGGTAACTAGTCGTATGGGTGTATTATGGCTATTATTCTTATGGGTGCACTATGACAATTATATTTGTGGCGCCCCTGACTGTATCAGGGTGCCACAGGGTACTGCAATCCTTACCCAGGGTGCAGGGCCTACCCCCCATGGTTCCAGGTTACCAATCACCGGTGTCGCACCATCAGCATCACAAATCCCAATCACACCTCACATCAAACCTGTCAGACACACCAGTAAGTGGCTAAGATGGAATAGGGCCACCCACCTAGAGGTCAGGCAGACTGGTGGGAAGGAGGAAGTTAGTTTAGAGAGTATCCCTCAAAGAGTGAGGAGCTGGGAGTTGTAGCTCCCGGGGAGCAAGACCAAGGTTGGGTCGCAGACGGTGGTCCGGGACCACAGGAGTTGGGGACCAGTGGCAGTGACATTGGAGAGGGTGCAACAGACATAGTCTAGGACAGTGATGGCGAACCTATGGCACGCGTGCCATGCCAGACAGGGCATGCAGAGCCGTTTGTGCTGGCACGTGCGCTGTCGCCACACTGCGCCAGTTTGATCTGCTGGTGTGGTCGCGCCAGCAGCTCAAACTGGTGTTTAGCAGAGGAGACATTTCTCCTCGCTCTGACACTCCTCCTCTCCTAGGCTGCAGACCTGTTGCCTAGGAGACGGAGGAGCGTCAGTAGGCAGCGCCGGTGTCTTGTGGCCGCGCGGGAACTGAAGTGACTGAGGACGCAGCAGTGGAGGAGTGGGGGCCAGAAGGTGAGTTTTTTTTTTTTTTATTTTTAGCCTCTGTGCGGCTGTGCCAAGATGTGGGGGGGACAGAGCCTGCACGGGGGAAACATGCAGCGCACGGGGGACACATGGGGGACAGAGCCTGCACGGGGGACACATGGGGGACAGAGCCTGCACGGGGGAAACATGGAGCGCACGAGGGACACATGGGGGACAGAGCCTGCACGGGGGACACATGGGGGACAGAGCCTGCACGGGGGAAACATGGAGCGCACGGGGGACACATGGGGGACAGAGCCTGCACGGGGGAAACATGGAGCGCACGGGGGACACATGGGGGACAGAGCCTGCACGGAGGACACATGGGGGACAGAGCCTGCACGGGGGAAACATGGAGCGCACGGGGGAAACATGGAGCGCACGGGGGAAACATGGAGCGCACGGGGGAAACATGGAGCTCACGGGGGAAACATGGAGCGCACGGGGGAAACATGGTAGCATGGGGGAAACATGGAGCGTACGGGAGAAACATGGAGCACACGGGGGAAACATGGAGCGCACAGGGACAGAGCGAGCACGGGGCAAACATGGAGCGCACGGGGGACACATGGGGAGCACGGGGGACACATGGAGCGCACGGGGGACACATGGGAGCATGGGGGAAACATGGAGCGCACGGGGGAAACATGGGAGCATGGGGGAAACATGGAGCGCACGGGGGACAGAGCCAGCACGGGGCAAACATGGAGCGCACGGAGGACACATGGGGAGCACGGGGGAAACATTGGAGCACGGGGGACAGAGCCTACATGGGGGACACATGGGGAGCACGGGGGACAGAGCCAGCACGGGGGAAACATGGGAGCACGGGGGACAGAGCCAGCACGGGGAAACATGGAGCGCACGGGGACAGAGCCAGCACGGGGGAAACATGGGGAGCACGGGGGACAGAGCCAGCACGGGGGGAACATGGGGAGCACGGGGGACAGAGCTAGCACGGGGGGAACATGGGAGCATGGGGCATATACAAACAGAGCACGGGGCAAACAGAGCATGGGGAAAACATGGAGAGCACGGGGAAAACATGGCTGCAAAGATGGAGAGAAACATGCAAAGATGGAGAGAAACGTGCAAAGATGGAGAGAAACGTGCAAAGATGGGGGAAACATGGCTGCAAAGATGGGGGAAACATGGCTGCAAGGATGGGGGTAAACATGACTGTAAGGATGGGGGAAATCATGCCAGGATGGGGTACATTTAGCAGGAAGGTAAACATGCCAGGAAGGGGTACATTTACCAGTATGGGGGATACATTTACCAGAATGGGGGATACATTTACCAGAATGAGGGGGAAACATGAAAGGATGGGGGGGGGACATGCCAGGATGGGGGTACATGAACATGCCAGGATGAGGAAAAATGCCAGGATGGGAAACATTTAGCAGGAAGGGTGACATTTATCAGGATGGGGTACATTTACCAGGATAAGGGAACATGCCTGGATGAGGTACATTTACCAGGATGGGGTCATTTAACAGCATGGGGGAACATGCCAGGATGGGATACATTTACCAGGATGGGGTACATTTACAAGGATGGGGTCATTTAACAGCATGGGGGAACATGCCAGGATGGGGTACATTTACCAGGATGGGGTACATTTACCAGGATGGGGCCATGATGTGGACAAATATACCAGAATGTACGAAATATATATCAGGATGGGGGACATGTTTACCAGGAAGTGGCCAGGAAGGGGACATAACTACACAATGAAAGGGGAGAATAGCAACTCGTACGTCTTTATGGGATTTCAAGATCTTCAGACATTGAAATGTAGATGTGGATTACAGGGTGACATCTGATTGCACTCCAGGCTAAAATCTCTGTCTAATATGCTGCAATTTATTTCCAGAAAGATCAATCCAACTGCTGTGTCTGGAAAGGGCAGGGGCTCAGCTCCAATGTGTGGTAAGCACGCATGAGCGTGATGCCCCCTGCTGAAGAGAAGAGAAGACTGCAAAGGTAAAGTTAAAATCAATTATTTACATAATAGGATTGGTTGGCACTTCGGAAAAAAAAATGGGTTTAGAACTACAGTTTGGGCACTCGGCCTGTAAAAGGTTCGCCATGACTGGTCTAGGAGGACTGTCTGTATCAGAACCCCAAAAGAACTGACCAGTACCGAGCACGGCGGGGTACAGGACCATAGATCAGGGAAGAGCTTCAGGGGCCTTGATAATTAACCTGTGGAGGATAATCTCTTTAAGAACTTTCCCCAAGAGCTCAGAGATTGAAGGCATCAGCACAATGTGGGGGATAAGTTTTCCAGAAAAACAACCCAACTGAAATTCCAAGTGCCAGCCATTAAGAGCACAGCTGCTGTGACGCCCTGGCCGGGCCAGGTAGTCACAGATAGGGGCCCGCACTACAACAGTCCCCTAACAAGGTGACAGCAGTCAAACATTTAAAACCCTAGTCACTGTCCTCAGTGCTTGATGGACACACCAGGGGGCGGAACCAGGCAGTTGGAAGACGCCCACTGAGGAGTCTCAGACAGCCTGGGGCAGGAAAGTTCAGATCAGTTTGAGTGTTGAGGAGAAGTTGAGGTCAGGCCTGTGTGTGACAGGCCTGAAGGAAACTGAACCGGTACCAGGGTAGGAGCCCTGGTACTGCTGGCTAGGAGGCAGACGGAGGCCTCTGTCTGCAGGAGACTGGAAGACGGCTCGGTGGAACTGAGGTGGATTGGGACAGGGTAGTGGCCCACCGGTACTGACCCGGGGAACCGACTTGGAAACCGGAGCACAAAGGGGGGTACTCAGACCCTGAAGCTAGGTCCAGAAGCTACTGGGGGCTAGCTAATTAACTGATTGCGGCCAGGACTATAGGTCCTGTCCCACCCAAAGTCCTGACTGAAGGCAACAGCCCAACGAGGGGGATAGAAAGCCACCGCCACGGCAGAGAGATCCCACGGGCCAGCGTCTGCGGGCAAAGGGCTCCTCTGGCAACCACAAGCCGGGGAGCGGACTCCTGAAGTTGCAAGTGCAGGTAGTCCACCATCACAAACAGGTGCAGGAGAAAGGCAGAGACCACCAACCGGGTGGGGGACCAGACTGCAGCCGGCTGCGGGCACCGACCACCATCACCTTGGTTTACCAGAGACTCGTGTGTTTGCTAATCGTGAGTACATCAGTGGCCTCCGGCTGCCCATCTCCCTGCACCGCCAAACACCCCCCAACGGGTCCCGGGGCCACCATTCCTGCCCAAGGAGGGGTTAACAACTTGCTGCATAACATCTCCCCCGGGTGCCTCGTAACTGCAGCGGTGGTGTCCACCTTCACCACATCCCGTGGGTGGCGTCACAAACTCAAACACGGCTCCGGCCATACACCTACGTCCCCGAACCACCAAAGCCCTTTTGATCGACGTGACCACAGGACCCCCGGGTCCGGAGACCCTCGAGCCACCCACTGAAGGTTCGGATCCAATCGGCACGGCTGCTGCCGAGCACGGGGTGGAACACTGACATACACACGGGTATCGGGGTTCCAACAGCTTCACGCCAAGGGGCCACAATGGACACTAAAAATAGTGCACGGAGGTAAAGGTCGGGGCTATCAAACGACACCGGTGGGAGTGGACACCTGGATGGGCTCTCCTAAAGTGACTGTGATGCACAGAAATTATGGTTTATCTGCAGTATGACTGTCTGCTTTATATCTCCATCCAGCACCACGACTACCGACAGTGAGTACGCTGTTCCCCTGCACCCAGCGCTCCTAATAATCCCACCAAAACCCCAGAGGCCGGGGCCTTCCCTACCTGCGGAGGGACTGACACCTTGCTGCTCCACACCATCTGCCCTGGTACTCCTTCCAGCAACTGCGGTATACCCCTTACTGCAACCCGCAGGTGGCGTCACAAACTTCTCCCCTGTAAATATCCCCTAATCAACGATCGGAGTGTTAGCCGAGCCCGGGTCCGGACCCCTCGAGCCACGACCACACCGGATTCGAGCACCCCGGTCTGCGCCGGGGCGGCACACCTCTAATCCTTTCTGGCGTCACAAACAGGATAAGAACTGGACCCACTAACCCGGGTGACGTGCGCCTTGCAGAATTGTCCAAATCTGAATTATGACTGTTAATTTGCCTTGCCGCCATTTTGCCGCCATCTTGCCCGCCATCTTTGGCGCCATATACTTATGAGAATATCCTTTTGGGTGCACTATGGCTATTATTTTCCTGTGTGCTCTACAGCTTTTACCGTAATTGGGATACTCTGGCTGGGCTGTCATTGTTATTGGTGCATTCTAAACATTTTAAGGTATAAGGGCTCTGTGAAAGTACAATTTCCCAAAGGTTTGAAGGTGTGTATTCTTTGTTTATGTAGTATCAAATCTCTCTTAAATGATCCAGTCAATAGGTGCCATACAATACACTGTGTGCAGAATTATTAGGCAAATGAGTATTTTGATCACTTGATAATTTTTATTCAGGTTGTCCTACTCCAAGCTGTATAGGCTTGAGAGCCAACTACCACTTAAGTAAATAAGGTAATGTGCATCTCTGTAATGAGGAGGGGTGTGGTATAATGACATTAACACCCTATATAAGGTGTGCTTAATTATTAGGCAACTTCCTTTTCTTTGGCAAAATGGGTCAGAAGAGAGATTTGACGGGCTCTGAAAAGTCCAAAATTGTAAGATATCTTGCAGAGGGATGCAGCAGTCTTGAAATTGCCAAACTTTTGAAGCGTGATCACCAAACAATCAAGTGTTTCATGGCAAATAGCCAACAGGGTCGCAAGAAGCGTGTTGGGGAAAAAAGGTGGAAAATAACTGTCCATGAATTGAGGAAAATCAAGCGTGAAGCTGCCAAGATGCCATTTGCCACCAGTTTGGCCATATTTCAGAACTTCATTGTTATTGAAGTATCAAAAAGCACAAGGTGTGCCATACTCAGGAAGATGGCCAAGGTAAGGAAGGCTGAAAAATAACCACCTTTGAACAAGAAACATAAGATAAAACATCAAGACTGGGCCAAGAAATATCTTAAGACTGATTTTTCAAAGGTTTTATGGACTGATGAAATGAGAGTGACTCTTGATGGGCCAGATAGATAGGTTAGAGGCTGGATCAGTTAAGGGCAGAGAGCTCCACTCCGACTCAGACGCCAGCAAGGTGGAGGTGAGGTACTGGTATGGGCTGGTATCATCAAAGATGAACTTGTGGGACCTTTTAAGGTTGAGGATGGAGTGAAGCTCAACTCCCAGATCTACTGCCAGTTTCTGGAAGACAACTTCTTCAAGACGTTGTACAGGAAGAAGTCAGTATAGTTCAAGAAAAACATGATTTTTATGCAGGACAATGCTCCATCACATGCATCCAACTACTCCACAGCGTGGCTGGCCAGTATAGGTCTAAAAGATGAAAAAATAATGATGTGGCCCCCTTGTTCACCTGATCTGAACCCCATAGAGAACCTGTGGTCCCTCATAAATTGTCAGGTCTACAGGAAGGGAAAACAGTACACGTCTCGGAACAGTGTCTGGTAGGCTGTGGTGGCTGCTGCACGCAATGCTGATCGTAAACAGATCAAGCAACTGACAGAATCTATGGATGGTAGGCTGTTGAGTGTCATCATAAAGAAAGGTGGCTATATTGGTCACTAAGCTTTTGGGGTTTTGTTTTTGCATGTCAGAAATGTTTATTTCTAAATTTTGTGCTGTTATATTGGTTTACCTGGTGAAAATGAAAGTGAGATGGGAATATATTTGTTTTTTTATTAAGTTGCCTAATAATTCTGCACAGTAATAGTTACCTGCACAAACAGATATCCTCCTAAGATAGCCAAATCTAAAAAATATCCACCCAACTTCCAAAAATATTAAGCTTTGATATTTATGCGTCTTTTGGGTTGATTGAGAACATAGTTGATCAATAATAAAAAAACATCCTTTAAAATACAACTTGCCTAATAATTCTGCACATGGTGTCAGCTCATTCTGTGTTATTAGAATGTATGAATTGTTACTGATTTCTGTTTTATTCTCAGCATTCTTAATTGCATTTTCCGCCATGTGAATATAAGCAGGTGTGCATAAGCTTGTAAAAACTTGCTTACATAGTGCATGCTAATACAGTGCAAATTACAACTGTGATGAGTAACAAGACTTTAGCAGCCCAAATAGTATCACCTGGACTGAAGAAAAATGTCAAGCATTTACGTGTAGTATTCTGCCCTAAGTATCAACCCCCAAGTGTAAAGGCTTCATTCAGATGTTGTGTCATTTTATCACATTAGTGATTTTTTTGAATGAATAAAAAAATTACACAGCTTCCCCTACCCATTACAGTGTGAAGAACGGACAGCAAAAGGATTATACCTGGTTGGCATCTGCGTGCTGTCCGTAATTTTCTAATACTCTTGTATTAGTCATTTTGAGTGTGACTACAATAAAAAACGGATGTTTCCATGATATTTTTGTGGACACATGCCTATGCAAAGGATACACAGAAGGAAAGCTGCCAATCAGTGGCGTGGGCGGGGTTAAGGCCCCGTTACACGCTACGATATATCTAACGATATGTCGTCGGGGTCACGTCGTTAGTGACGCACATCTGGCATTGTATGACATATCGTAGTGTGTGACAGCTACGAGCGACTGTGAACGAGCAAAAATACTCACCTTATCATTGCTCGTTGACACAACGCTCATTTTCAAAAAATCGATCATCCTTCTGCGTGCCGGTTGTTCATTGGTCCCGAGTCAGCACACATCGCTCCGTGTGACACCCCGGGAACGATGAACTGCAGCTTACCTGCGGCCGCCGGCAATGCGGAAGGAAGGAGGTGGGCGGGATATTACGTCCCGCTCATCTCCGCCCCTCCGCTTCTATTGGGCGGCCGCTGTGTGACGTTGCTGTGATGCCGAACGTCCCTCCCCCTTCAGGAAGAGGATGTTCGCCGCCCACAGCGAGGTCGTTTGGGAGGTAAGTACGTGTGACGGGGGGTTACCGACTTTGTGCAACACGGGCAACAAATTGCCTGTAACGCACAAACGATTGGGGCGGGTGCGATCGCTCATGCAAACGCATGATAAATCAACGCGTGTAACGGGCCCTTTGTACAGAGCAAAGCATTAAGAGATCTGGTAGATCTGCAGCAGACAAAACTGCAGCAAGAAATAAGTGGCACATCTCTGGAATCAAGGTCTCTGCCCCTAGATCATACTCCTCTCAGATGGCGTAGTGAAAAGTGGCGAAAGATTCCTTTAAGCGCTACTGGGCATAGTGAAAGGAAAGAAATACTAGGGTGGGTTAGATAGAAAATAATAGAAAACGTCACTGCTTACCAATGAGAATTTGGTATGTTGAGATAATATTTTAGCTTTCACTGCAATCCTATATGAAATGCCACTATTATATTAAAAGAAGGTTTGGTAATTAATAATCACACCACTTTCCGGAAATTTATGAATAAATTGACAACTGTGTTATAATTGTCAATAGAGAGTGCGCACAAATCATTCTTACTCATTCACTATTGATTGGATAGTGCTAAACTATACCGACATGGCAAGAAGCAATTTTGGGAGGAAAGTGGAATAGTCCGCATGTACCTGGCTTGCTGTGGGGGGAGGGGGCAGTGGCTGTGGTGCGGGTCACAGGAGGCAGAAACGGGGTCGCCATTGCATGAAGCCGGCGGCTGGGGAATGTATGTTTGCTATTATATAACAATATGAATATTCACAACTCCCCATGCCCATAGTGAATATTAACTTTGGATTAACCAGCTGCTGACTGAGGGCACATAGTAGTGACGTCATGTGTTGCCTGTCGCTTACACTGCAAAGTCAGTTCCCGGCATCAGAAGAGGACGGCGCACCATGGAAACGGAGAAAAGGTGAGAAGAATTGTTTGGGGAACATATATACCAGGATGGGGACAAATATACCAGGATGGGGAAATATATACCAGGATGGGCCCAGTTTAGGGACTATATATATGAGGATGGGAGACTTATACACCAGGATGGGGATATAAATATATTTGGAAGGGGCCCAGGATGGGGGACATTAGTACAGAATTGGGGGATATTACAGTGTCAGCAACAGACCCTTCCATAACAGTACGTCATGATCACATTTTTGCTTCAAATTTTTGGTTTTCTATTTTCTTCCTCTTCTAAAACCTAAGTCCGTTGTTTGGTCTGATGCGTCTTATCAACCGGATAATATGGTAAATATTTCTATGCACAATTTCTATGCTGTGACATCTTGTGCATTACTGTGATGTCTCTGTTTGTATAATTCCTCACAGTGTACAATTTTTGAATTGTGACATCACTGTATCTCTGTAATGCGAATGCTCTCTATGCAATGACATGATTGTACTGCTATAGAGCCTAATGGTTACTTGTAACAACCATGCTGAGCTTTATCCATTAAATTAGTTTAACAGCCCTGCTGAAGATTTATGTTTGTGATTTGCCATCTCTATACTATTGAAACATTCAGCATAGAAACTTTCTCCAGTTTTTGGTGGATCCTCAACACAATCACAACTGATCCCTATTTTTATAGGGCATAGAGACCCATGTGACATGTCTACTTCATTTAACAAATTAATACTTTTTCAAAATCGAAAATACATTCTATTCTTAGTGTAAGGTCATTATAGAGGCAGCACACATCATAGACAGATGATTGCTCTTAAATTAGAGAGCAGGAGCTTCAAGGAAAGCAAAGAACTACTGAACATGCAGTATACAAATGATAATGTCCTGCTCAGTTCCTGTTCAGATATGTGGCGCCCCTGAGGCTTCAGAAGCCACAGAGTATTGCATCTGATTTAAGTTGCAATACTCATCCTGGGTAAGGAAGAGGTTAACCACTGTTTTCACTTACACAACACACACAGCTAAGGTGCTTTCCTGCTGAAACTAGGCTAAAGATGGTCACCAAAACAACGGGTTTTTCCCAGCCACCAGTGAGTTACCAGGAAGGTGGGGGAAGCACAGGGGAAGTGAGAAAACACACAGTTTTTACCTTAGAATAGTTTGAGACTCAAAACAACACGGTCCCTGTGGAGAGTGCTTCAGAGCTTTCACAGTTAGGACAGGACAGACTGGAATGAGCAGGGGACGACAGTGGAGAAACTGGCTGACCGGTAGCTCCTGTGGGACGAAGGAGAAACACGGTTGCCGAGGGGAGAGCTTCATTGCTCCCTTGGAACCAGTGCAGTGCAGGGTTCAGAGCCCTCGGGTGGAACATAGTCTACGTTGGACCACCAGAATCTGCCGGACAGGGGGATTCCACGTCCCTCTGGCCACCCCAAGATCCCAGAGCACAGTGGCACATAGGGTCCAGAGTCGTGATTACATGATTACAGTCAGGCCCCACAGCGGATCCGTGCCACCTGCACACAGGACAGGAACTTTAACAGTAAACAGGGGTCCCCAAGTACTTCAGGTCACGGGAATGCACACTAAAAAAGCACAAGGAGGAAGGGCCCACAGACTACCACACCGGTTCTGACCTTTGACTTACCCAGGATCGGCTGGAGTCCATCACAGCGGAGACTGGTGCCTCCGGGCAGCCCAAGAACTGTGAGTAAAAGACCTGGAACTGCAACTTCTGTGTCACTCCTTCATTGCCGGTGCCGGCACCCCGTGCTTCGGCGCCAACGGCCACTGCTACCTCCATCATCCTCCCTGGGCCTAGCTTCACCTGCAGGAAGCTGAACTATCCTAGCTGCGACACCATCCGCCCCAGAGGAAAGCGACCACAGCGGCGGCTAATTCCTGGCCGCATGCCATAGGTGGCATCACGAGACAACTCCATCCCCATCATCTCTTCACCATCCATCCCCCCTCCATGGACACCTCGGCCACCCGTGACATCCCCTGACCTTTCACCGGCTGGGCGATGAGTAGGGGTGCTCCAGATACAGTCCAGTTATACAGGTGCAAGGTTCACTTTGTATGACTGGTCAATATGTAACAATCATCTACACAGTGTTTACAGGACAAAGTACTTGCAGACCTCAGTATTGATCTGTATGTGTATATACAATGATACTGCCAGTAAAGAGGTTGCTGGGCCCAGAGTTATAGTGTAGCTCTCCCATTAGTAATGAATTTTGCTTAGCAATGGCTGGAACGGAAGCAATGACAGCTTTATGAATTATGAGGGTTACAGATACAATGTAATCAGCATGTTGTTTGGATCCATTCACCATAAAACCTGTATACATTTTCTAGAATTTGTTTAAACAGCTGCAAGACATCTTGTGGGGGCCTAAGTATCGCATGTAGGAGCATAATTTGTATGTTTTATTGTGAAAGAACTTAATGTAAAATTCATTGTGGAGAAAATGCTTGGAATGTACACAGATATATCATTGCATTCCTGACTTAGGTGTGGCTTTCAAATATTCCAACCATTGGCAAATAACACAAGTGTGATAAAGTGTCTTGCTTTTCTGAAACATCTTATCTTTGCTTAAAGGTTACTTTCTGTGATTAGGTAGGAGGCCATCTTCTTATTACATATAATTCTACAGAAAATGAATATCATAACGGGGTCACTGATGCATTGCCCCCATCACTTGCCAGGGCTGATAACTGAATGTGCACCAAATAACACTATTTTCCAACATCATGAGCTGTTACAACTTGTGGTTAATTCATTTCCAGTAAGGCTGGTTTCACACTACGTCTTTTTAACATCCGTTGAAAACGTTATTTTAGCGGAAATACGGATCCTGCTTTTACAGCAAATAACGTATGCAAACGCATCTGTTATTTTGCAGGATCCTGCACTGGATGTTTAGGGGCGGGCATTGGAGTCATGTGATCGGGAGTGAGGGGAACTAGACTGGGAGCCGGCTTCTGACAGCTGCAGACACTGGTAACCAAGGTAAACATCGGGCTTGGATACCCGATATTTATCTTGGTTACGAGTGTCTGCAGCTGCTAGGAGCCGGGCTGCCTGCACACGTAACCAACGTAAACATCGGGTAACTAAGAGAAGTGGTTACGCGATATTTACCTTGGTTACGAGTGTCTGCAGCTGCTAGGAGCAGGGCTGCCTGCACACGTAACCAACGTAAACATCGGGTAACTAAGTGGTTACGCGATATTTACCTTGGTTACGAGTGTCCGCAGCTCTCAGGTGGGAGAGAGAGGAAGGGGGAAAGACATAGATAGAGAGAGAGAGGGTGAGGGAGGAGGAGGAGAGAGAGACAGATCACGCGAGACTGGTTCTGGACATGCTCAGTACTTTCTGGGCATGCTCAGTACAAAAGCAGGATCCTGTCTATCAGCACGCCAGCGTTCACCTGCGTTCGCGTGCTGTTTAGTCAGGATCCGGTGACTTGCAGTATTTTGACGCAGCTCAAAAACGCTACAAGTAGCGTTTTTGAAACATGTTAAAAAACTGCAAGTCACCGGATCCGCACTATAACGCACGCAAACGCAGGTGAACGGATGTTAACGCGAGTCCATTGCAAATGCATTGAAATGAAAACGCATTTGCACTGGATCCGTACTTCCGCTAAAATAACGTTTTCAACGGATGTTAAAAAGACGTAGTGTGAAACCAGCCTAAGTCTGCTTCTGGAAAAGGGGCTTTTCTATTGAGTCTACCTCAATGAGACTCCCACAGACATATAAACTTGCCTATTTTTAGGACACATCATACGATGAGATCAATCACTGGAGAAGGACATCAAGGTCGGAGAAATAGAAGAAACCAGGTGAAGCAACCCATTGACTTGATACGATGAAGAAAACGGGGGAGATCACTCTGGTGTAAGGCACACAAGATTGATCTTCTTACAGAGCGTTCGTCCATCAAGTCGCTATGGCTCCATATCGAGCTAAAGGCCGTTAAATAATAATAATAGACATTACAATTATTCAGCAAATCCTGCTTACAAACCAAATTTCTCTGTGGGTTACAAGGTCCTCTCTCAAGATCTGCTGTTGCTTGGAGCTGTGACATCCATTTCTATTCTCTACATGCCTCCACTGTATTTTCTTGTGTTTTCAGCTCAGCTTGTATTTGTATCTTAATGAAAGTATCAATTATTATGACATTTATGGCATTCTCCAATATTTCAATGTGCACTAAATCGGGAAAGACAGAATTTACTGATCAAACCTGACCACTGGACAACACAATATGGTTGGCCATAATAGCCATTCATTCACTTTAATAGCAGGCACATGTGATCACTCAGCCACTGCAGAACTCCTTTGGCTGGGGGATCCCGTGTTCCCGCTATTAAAAAGAATGAATATTCACTTCTCTCCATGTCCATAATCCTGCCCACCTCTCAATGTCAGCTTCAGTGCAGAGAGAAGGGTGTAATTATGGATATGGAAAGCAGTGAATATTTATTTTCTTTATTAGTAGGCACACTGTTATCCCCAGCACTGGCTCCTGCAACATGTGACTCTGCTCCTGCCTTCTGTGACCTGCTCCTACACCCCCCCTCCCTCCACAGTCAGGTACATCCGGACAATAAGAGGCACCCCCACTTTCCTTCAAAATGTTTTGGGAAAAAAAGTGTATTAGTGTCTTATATTCTGAAAAATACAGTAACTTCCTTTCTGAATCAACATTTTTTACTGGATGTAATACAACAAAATACTTCCACTACCACTACTGTGGGCCATTGATTGTAAACAAGATTTGTTATTTTGTAATTTTCCTATCAAAATAATTCAAGATCATGTTGAAAAAATGAGTACACCCCAACAAAAATCTTAGGAGCCAAGGAAAGTTTAGACTACTAAAATTTTAACTGTGGAGAGTGAGACACACGGGTCAGGGCTTCTCTTATCTGCTGGCCTGGCTGTCTTTATAAACACCACACACACCGGGGCTCATCCCACTGAATGCCCATACTCCATCACCGTAGGCAGAACGCTATTGAGACAGCTCTGGATAAGGTTACCATAATCTGCTAAGAATTTATTGGGTTTCCAACAGACAATAGTGCATAGGAAATTCCCATCAAGGACATGAGATGGTGACAAAGTCTCACCCTTCTGCTGACTCAACAAGTATTAGAACCTCCACAACTTCGAGCATCCAGGGCTACTACCCCAGCCAGCAGCACTTGGCTTTTGATGGGCACCTACTAAGAGAAGATAGGGGGAATCTTAGGAAGCCGACCAAATACAGTGAGGTATGTGGCCAGGTGATTAACCTGGGTTCTCCAAATGAATTTGAAAACTCATAGGGAGCAGTAGAGCAGTTCTGTAATCCACCAGCTGGAACAATGGTTCCTAGGCTGAAGTCATGTAGAATCCCATTACAAGCCATTGTGTCCCACAGGTTTGAACATAGATATTCATGGCTGTTCCCTTATCATTCTCTAGTTCAATTATCCTCCAGATGATGCAGACTAGAACTAGAGGAGGCTGATGCAATCTACAATCAAAAGGCATTCCACAAGTTAGAATACAAAAAGAACACTGGACAGTCCCACTTCCACGTAAAACAATGGCCCATGTCCTTTCACTCACTGAACAAAGAAACAATATGTCTGACATAATTAACAATAGTTCACCCCCACACAAGTGTCCAGATATTCCTTATTTGATGCTGAGTTGTCACACTACTTATCAAGTATTCAAATACAGGTAAGTCTAATTATTCAGGTATTCAGCAGAGAGCAAAGATATCCAGCAGACAGTTGACTGTAAAGGCCCCTTTACACACTGAGACTTTCTAGCGATCCCACCAGCGATCCCAACCTGGCCGGGATCGCTACAAAGTCTCTGGTGAGTCGCTGGTGAGCTGTCAAACAGGCATACCTGGAAAACGACGCAACAGCAATACGGACCTGCAGAATGACCTACCTAGTCATTGGGGACAATGTAAAGCAGCTTTTTGAAAGGGAAGTCGCTACTGAAGACGCTGTAAATGCTCCTTTACACACTGAGACTTTCTAGCGATCATGCTGCACAGCGGGAAACAAAGGACCAAAGAATGGTCCTGAGAGATCTGTAGTGATCAGCAACCTCACAGCAGGGGCCAGGTCGCTGATGTGTTTCACACATTGCAATGTCGCTGGGGAGGTCGCTATTATGTCACAAAACCGGTGACGTTACAGCGATGTCGTTTGCGATGTTATAGTATGTAAAGGGGCCTTTAAGGTTGGTACTATCACACATAACGAGATCGCTAGCGAGATCGCAGCTGAGGCACAGTTTCTGTGACGCAGTAGCGATCCCGTTAGCGATCTTGTTATGTGTGACACCTACCAGCGATCAGGCCCCTGCTGTGAGATCTCTAGTCGTTGCAGAATGGTCCAGGCCATTTTCTTCAAAGGCGATGTCCTGCTGGGCAGGACACATCGTTGTGTGTGACACTGTGTGACAGGGTCACAGTGACTGCTGAGATCGTTATATAGGTCACTACTGTGACCTATATTATTCCTGCATCGCTGGTAAGATCTGACTGTGTGACATCTCACCTGCGACCTCCCTGCGACTTACCTGCGATCCCTATCTGGTCGTATCGTTTTCGGGATCGTTGGTAAGTCGTTGTGTGTGATTGGGCCTTTAGAGGGCATTACTTAACAAAGAAAACCCCTACCCAGGGCTGTATTTTGCCTTCATGCTGCCCTAGGCACTTTAAGTGGTCGCGCCCCTTAGTGACAACGTAAAACTGAGTTTTCGCACACGACATCTGTTTAAGGCAGATCTACTCTGTAAAACACTTGAAAAAGTATCAATAAGAAACGAACCCCCCCCCCCAATGGGAATCACCACAGGCACATCAAAACATAGCATGAGTATAAAATATTCCCACCACACCGTCCCCACTTATATACTGTGACTGTGACACTGCCCCTAATAAACACCACACTGCCCTCCCTTATAAACTACTGTATATGCACCACACCTTCCTCGATTATGAAATATGATCTGTACATTGTGAGGAGGGAGCAGCATGATGTGAGGACAATGTCCCATGCATGCTGCCCCCTCCTCACAATGTCCCATGCATGCTGCCCCCTCCTCACAATGTCCCATGCATGCTGCCCCCTCCTCACAATGTCCCATGCATGCTGCTCCCTCGTCACAATGTCCCATGCATGCTGCTCCCTCCTCACAATGTCCCATGCTTGCTGCCCCCTCCTCACAATGTCCCATGCATGCTGCCCCCTCCTCACAATGTCCCATGAATGCTGCCCCCTCCTCACAATGTCCCATGAATGCTGCCCCCTCCTCACAATGTCCCATGCATGCTGCCCCCTCCTCACAATGTCCCATGCATGCTGCTTCCTCATCACAATGTCCCTTGCATGCTGCCCCCTCCTCACAATGTCCCTTGCATGCTGCCCCCTCCTCACAATGTCCCATGCATGCTGCCCCCTCCTCACAATGTCCCATGCATGCTGCCCCCTCCTCACAATGTCCCATGCATGCTGCCCCCTCCTCACAATGTCCCATGCATGCTTCTCTCTCCTCACAATGTCCCATGCATGCTGCCCCCTCTTCACAATGTCCCATGCATGCTGCTCCCTCCTCACAATGTCCCATGCATGCTGCCCCTCCTCACAATGTCCCATGCATGCTGCTCCCTCCTCACAATGTCCCATGAATGCTGCTCCCTCCTCACAATGTCTCATGCATGCTGCCCCCTCCTCACAATGTCTCATGTATGCTGCTCCCGCCTCACAATGTCCCATGCATGCTGCTCCCTCCTCACAATGTCCCATGCATGCTGCTCCCTCCGCACAATGTCTCATGCTTGATGCTCCCTCCTCACAATGTCCCATGCATGCTGCTCCTTCCTCACAATGTCCCATGCATGCTGCTCCCTCCTCACAATGTCTCATGCATGCTGCCCCCTCCTCAGTGTCCCATGCATGCTGCCCCCTTCTCACAATGTCCCATGCATGCTTCCCCCTCCTCACAATGTCTCATGCATGCTGCCCCCTCCTCAGTGTCCCATGCATGCTGCCCCCTTCTCACAATGTTTCATGCATGCTGTCCCTCTCCATGAGCTCCTAATGCTGCCTTCCTCTTTTCCATAATGAGACCTTCATGTTGCCCCACTCATGCTAAGACCACCACACTAACGCTTATGCTGAGACCCCCCCCCCACACACACTACCTCACTCTTGATATTGACTCCCCTACATTGCTCCACTCCATACTGATCCCACACATGCTGCCCCTTCTTCACAATGAGCTCCCAATGCTGCCCCCTCTTATTCTGAGTCCTTACACTCCCCCCACCCAATCGATTTTGTCATTGCACTATCCCTCATCCCTTGTCCTCTGTCTCTAGCATTAGCCCCTCTCTCCCACTCCCCCAACATCAGCCTCTCTCCCCCAGCATCAGCCTCTATCTTCCCTCAGCATCAGCCTCTCTTCCCCAGTCTCAGCCTTTGCCTCCCCCCAGCCTCAGCCTGCCCCAGTCTCCGCCTCAGCCTCCCTCCAGCCTCCCTCCAGTCTCAGCCTCAGCCTCCCTCAAGTCTCAGCCTCAGCCTCCCTCCAGTCTCAGCCTCAGCCTCCCTCCAGTCTCAGCCTCAGCCTCCCTCCAGCCTCCCCCCAGTCTCTGCCTCTGCCTCCCTCCAGCCTCCCCCTAGTCTCTGCCTCTGCCTCCCTCCAGCCTCCCCCCAGTCTCAGCCTCAGCCTCCCTCCAGTCTCAGCCTCAGCCTCCCTCCAGCCTCCCCCAGTCTCAGCCTCTGCCTCCCTCCAGCCTCCCCACAGTCTCAGCCTCTGCCTCCCTCCAGTCTCAGCCTCTGCCTCCCTCCAACCTCCCCCCAGTCTCAGCCTCTGCCTCCCTCCAGCCTCCCCCCAGTCTCTGCCTCTGCCTCCCTCCAGCCTCCCCCCAGTCTCTGCCTCTGCCTCCCTCCAGCCTCCCCCCAGTCTCTGCCTCCCTCCAGCCTCCCCCCAGTCTCTGCCTCTGCCTCCCTCCAGCCTCCCCCCAGTCTCTGCCTCTGCCTCCCTCCAGCCTCCCCCCGGTCTCTGCCTCTGCCTCCCTCCAGCCTCCCCCCAGTCTCAGCCTCTGCCTCTCTCCAGCCTCCCCCCAGTCTCAGCCTCTGCCTCTCTCCAGCCTCCCCCCAGTCTCAGCCTCTGCCTCCCTCCAGCCTCCCCCCAGTCTCAGCCTCCCTCCAGCCTCCCCCCAGTCTCTGCCTCTGCCTCCCTCCAGCCTCCCCCAGTCTCAGCCTCTGCCTCCCTCCAGCCTCCCCACAGTCTCAGCCTCTGCCTCCCTCCAGTCTCCCCCCAGTCTCAGCCTCTGCCTCCCTCCAGCCTCCCCCAGTCTCAGCCTCTGCCTCCCTCCAGCCTCCCCACAGTCTCAGCCTCTGCCTCCCTCCAGTCTCCCCCCAGTCTCAGCCTCTGCCTCGCTCCAGTCTCAGCCTCTGCCTCCCTCCAGTCTCTGCCTCTGCCTCCCTCCAACCTCCCCCCAGTCTCTGCCTTTGCCTCCCTCCAGCCTCCCCCCAGTCTCAGCCTCTGCCTCCCTCCAGTCTCTGCCTCTGCCTCCCTCCAGCCTCCCCCCAGTCTCTGCCTTTGCCTCCCTCCAGCCTCCCCCCAGTCTCAGCCTCTGCCTCCCTCCAGCCTCCCCCCAGTTTCTGCCTCTGCCTCCCTCCAGCCTCCCCCCAGTCTCAGCCTCTGCCTCTCTCCAGCCTCCCCCCAGTCTCAGCCTCTGCCTCCCTCCAGCCTCCCCCCAGTCTCTGCCTCTGCCTCCCTCCAGCCTCCCCACAGTCTCAGCCTCTGCCTCCCTCCAGTCTCCCCCCAGTCTCAGCCTCTGCCTCCCTCCAGTCTCAGCCTCTGCCTCCCTCCAGTCTCTGCCTCTGCCTCCCTCCAGCCTCCCCCCCAGTCTCTGCCTCTGCCTCCCTCCAGCCTCCCCCCAGTCTCAGCCTCTGCCTCCCTCCAGCCTCCCGCCAGTCTCTGCCTCCCTCCAGCCTCCCCCCAGTCTCTGCCTCTGCCTCCCTCCAGCCTCCCCACAGTCTCTGCCTCTGCCTCCCTCCAGTCTCCCCCCAGTCTCAGCCTCTGCCTCCCTCCAGCCTCCCCCCAGTCTCTGCCTCTGCCTCCCTCCAGCCTCCCCCCAGTCTCAGCCTCTGCCTCTCTCCAGCCTCCCCCCAGTTTCAGCCTCTGCCTCCCTCCAGCCTCCCCCCAGTCTCTGCCTCCCTCCAGCCTCCCCCCAGTCTCTGCCTCCATCCAGCCTCCCCCAGTCTTAGCCTCTGCCTCCCTCCAGCCTCCCCACAGTCTCAGCCTCTGCCTCCCTCCAGTCTCAGCCTCTGCCTCCCTCCAGCCTCCCCCCAGTCTCAGCCTCTGCCTCTCTCCAGTCTCAGCCTCTGCCTCCCTCCAGCCTCCCCCCAGTCTCAGCCACTGCCTCCCTCCAGTCTCAGCCTCTGCCTCCCTCCAGCCTCCCCCCAGTCTCAGCCTCTGCCTCCCTCCAGCCTCCCCCCAGTCTCAGCCTCTGCCTCCCTCCAGCCTCCCCCCAGTCTCAGCCTCTGCCTCCCTCCAGTATCTGCCTTTGCCGCCTCCCCCCCCGCATGCGCAGATCTCCGGTCTGCATTAGAGACACTCCCACGCTCCTTATGAATCCACTTACCTGCTCCAGTGCCCGCCGCCATCTTCCTGGCTCACGTGAGTATCCTCTTCTGACACCGGCTTCCATCACGTCCTCCGCGGCGTCCTGCTGTGAGCTCTGCATGTGACGTCCACACAGCAGTGGACGCAGCACAGAGGAAGGAGCTGATTGGTGCGCGCCTGTGACCCCGGAAGTGCAGGCGCCGGCGCTCGGCGGCCACAAAAAAAAAAAATGTAAAAAAAAAAAAAAAAAAAAAATTTTTTTTTTGCTGCCAGAAGGTGCCGCCCCTCACAATCTGCCGCCCTAGGCACCGGACCACGGGTGCCTAATGGTAAATACGGCCCTGCCCCTACCCATTTCATGGTGTCAGCCATGTCACCACATGGAAGAGAAATGTCACAACTCACATACAATAATTCACATATCATTTAGAAAATAGTAGCAAAAGTGATACAAAAAGTTAACAAAATCATCTCACAAAGAATTCCAGGTAGAGCTCAGAAGTTAATACCTAAACAGGATCATCTTCTCATGAGAGGTGTTGAAGAAAATCGATATGCAAGATCAGTGCCATTAGCTAAAGAAGTACGAGTAGAAAGCCAAATCAGGGTGATTGTTTCCCGTGACATAATATGGCACACATTGCAGAGTAATAGCATGCAGGTGTCATCTAGGAAGGAAGCCTTTCCTAAAGCCCATGTGTGGCGCCCCTGAGGCCTCAGTTGCCACAGGCTACTGCATCTGATTTAGGGTGCTGTACTGATCCAGGTAAGAGGGGGTTAACCACTGGTGTTTGGACATTTACACAACATCCTGTGCTTATATCAAGTTACACAAGCAGGAAACCAGGTGCTTTCAAAACGAAACTAGATCAGAGGTGGTTACCATGGCAGTGGGGAATTCCCAGTCAGGGTGAGTCACCAGAGGGTGGGGGCACTAGGAGTGAGGAGAAAGAGCAGACAGAAAATCACTACAGATAGTCTGGGACACACAAGGAGACAGGTCACTGAGGGGTGCGCTGGATGGCTCCCCTCAGTGAGGCTGACTGGAATGAGTGCTTTAAGCCCACTTTACACGTTGCAATTAGTTGTACAATCGCATTTGCGATGTGACACGCCCAGGTTGCATACGGGATCTATGAGATTTCACGTTGGTCGTTCATTTGCTGTCACACGAGCGTTAGTAGTCTATGTTAAATTGGTCAATTGTGTGTGCGATCCTTTAGATCATGTGTTCTGTGACGTATGCATTGGGCACCTTTTTTTTTTTTTTTATTTATTGACTTGACAAGCGTGTGTAATGTGTAGGGATGCGTTTTTACTATGTCATCTGCCATTCAGCGCTGCTACATGGCCGCTGACAGCAGCCACAGACAGCCATGTAGCAGAGCTGAATGGCAGATGACAGCAGACACAGACAGAGCCGCACTGTCAGAATGACCTCGGGTGAACTTCACCCGACTTCATTGTGATGCTGCGGCTCTGTCTGTGTCGCGTCCTGATTAGCGGTCACCAGTGAAGACTCACCGGTGACCGCTAATCTCCTGAGTAACTGAAGTTACCAGCCCTCTCTCATACTCACCGATCCCCGATCCCTGGCGCTGCACGGCTTTCTCACTGCTCCGGCGGCTTTTACTGTTTTGAAAAAGCCGGCCGCCCATTAAACAATTTCGTATTCCCTGCTTTCCCCGCCCACCAGCGCCTATGATTGGTTACAGTGAGACACGCCCCCACGCTGAGTGACAGGTGTCACACTGCACCCAATCACAGCAGCCGGTGGGCGTGTCTATACTGTGTAGTGAAATAAATAATTAAATAATTAAAAAAAACGGCGTGCGGTTCCCCCCATTTTTAAAACCAGCCAGATAAAGCCATACGGCTGAAGGCTGGTATTCTCAGGATGGGGAGCTCCACGTTATGGGGAGCCCCCCACCCTAACAATATCAGCCAACAGCCGCCCAGAATTGCCGCATACATTAGATGCGACAGTTCTGGGACTGTACCCGGCTCTTCCCGATTTACCCTGGTGCGTTGGCAAATCGGGGTAATAAGGAGTTATTGGCAGCCCATAGCTGCCAATAAGTCCTAGATTAATCATGTCAGGCGTCTATGAGACACCTTCCATGATTAATCTGTAAGTTACAGTAAATAAACACACACCCGAAAAAATCCTTTATTAGAAATAAAAACACACACATATACCCTGGTTCACCACTTTAATCAGCCCCAAAAAGCCCTCCTTGTCCGGCGTAATCCAAGATGATCCAGCGTCGCTTCCACCGCAGCTGCATGGAGGTGACCGGAGCCGCAGCAGACACAGCCGCTCCGGTCACCTCCACACAGCAAATGAACACAGCCGCGCGATCAGCTGCTGTCACTGAGGTTACCCGCGGCCACCGCTGCATCCACCGCTGGATCCAGTGACAGCGGGTAACCTCAGTGACAGCAGCTGATCGCGCGACTGTCTTCATTTGCTGCGTGGAAGTGACCGGAGCGGCTGTGTCTGCTGCGGCTCCGGTCACCTCCATGCAGCTGCGGTGGAAGCGACGCTGGATCATCCTGGATTACGCCGGACAAGGAGGGCTTTTTGGGGCTGATTAAAGTGGTGAACCAGGGTATATGTGTGTGTTTTTATTTCTAATAAAGGATTTTTTCGGGTGTGTGTTTATTTACTGTAATTTACAGATTAATCATGGAAGGTGTCTCATAGACGCCTGACATGATTAATCTAGGACTTATTGGCAGCTATGGGCTGCCAATAACTCCTTATTACCCCGATTTGCCAACGCACCAGGGTAAATCGGGAAGAGCCGGGTACAGTCCCAGAACTGTCGCATCTAATGTATGCGGCAATTCTGGGCGGCTGTTGGCTGATATTGTTAGGGTGGGGGGCTCCCCATAACGTGGAGCTCCCCATCCTGAGAATACCAGCCTTCAGCCGTATGGCTTTATCTGGCTGGTTTTAAAAATGGGGGGAACCGCACGCCGTTTTTTTTAATTATTTAATTATTTATTTCACTACACAGTATAGACACGCCCACCGGCTGCTGTGATTGGGTGCAGTGTGACACCTGTCACTCAGAGTGGGGGCGTGTCTCACTGTAACCAATCATAGGCGCTGGTGGGCGGGGAAAGCAGGGAATACGAAATTGTTTAATGGGCGGCCGGCTTTTTCAAAACAGTAAAAGCCGCCGGAGCAGTGTGAATGCCGTGCAGCGCCAGGGATCTGGGATCGGTGAGTATATGAGAGAGGGGGATAGACTGACATGGACTGAGAGTGAGGGACAGAGATAATGACGGACTGACAGAGATTAGTGCATGACAGACATTGTGAGGCGCTTCAGAACGCAGCTTTTCAGCTGCGCTCTGAAGCAGACCTTTTTTAAGCTGCGGTGCAGAGCGCACACCTGCGCACATAGCATCAGACAACAAAATCGTATGAGGGATGTCACACGTTACAATTGACTAGGTTCTTGCAACAAAACGCTCAATTCTAGAGAATGATACGATGTGTTTGCGATCAACGGTTTTGCGTTCAATCCTGATCGCATGTAGCTGTCACACGCAGATACGTCACAAACGATGCCGGATGTGCGTCACTTACAACTTGACCCCAACGACGGATTGTGAGATATATTGAAGCGTGTGTAGCGGGCTTTAGAGCTATTCCAGGGGAAAGGAGAGAGAGAGAGTACTAGAACACCATGGACTCGTAGAAGCGGGCAGACTGGAGGGAACTGGAACCGGGTGGACTGGGAGTAACTGAGACCACCGGGTGAGCCTGTGAGACTGAGGAGAAGCTGAACCGCTCTCTTGGGGCTGGCGCAGACAGGTTGCAGACCCTTAGGATGGACCATACTTCATCAGATTCTACAGGGTCGCGGATAGACTAGGTAGTCCCTGGGCTAACCCCATTTTGAATGGGACACAACGTGGAACTAGAGTCCCCAAGTCGCTTCATGCCACGGGGATCTACGCTACACTACAGGCGCAGAGGAGAAAGGTCTTACATGTTCACGGACTTACATGTTCACGGACACCGTTGGTTGCTCCTTGCTTACCCGGGATCGGCTGGGGCCCAGCACGGTGGTGACCGGTACTCCGAGGGCAGCCTTCTAAAGAACTGTAAGTAAATGACATGGACCTGCAGTTACTGCCTCGGCCTCTTATTACCGGCGCTGGTGCCCTGCGGTTTGGCGCCAATGGCCCCTTTCCCCGATCGCCATCGACCTCCCCGAGGGTTGCTCCACCTGTGGGGAGCTGGATTACTTGAGATGCGTGAACACCAGACCTGGTGGCTAATCCCTGGCTGCACATCACGGTGGCACTGCAAAGCATCCCCCATCCCCATCCAATACCTCTCCTGTGAGAGGAAAAAGTCGCAGGGAGGGTCTGCGGTGGAGGAGGCCGAGATCCCCATCGCCACCGCAACCAGTGACACGCTTCCCAGGGCTCCCTCGCTCTCCTTCCATCCCCCCTTTTACACCGGACACCATTGCACCTGTCTTTACATGTAGCCGACGGGGCCATGAGGCTGGGTCAGGCCAGTCACAGCGAACCCCATGAAACCACTGGCCCGGTGACGAGTAACCCCTGAGGCCCCGTGGGGCACTAATGTAGGACCCTGGCGTCGAGGGGGTTAACCCAAATTG
This sequence comes from Anomaloglossus baeobatrachus, assembly GCF_048569485.1. Taxonomy (NCBI): domain Eukaryota; kingdom Metazoa; phylum Chordata; class Amphibia; order Anura; family Aromobatidae; genus Anomaloglossus; species Anomaloglossus baeobatrachus. The sequence goes on along the minus strand of NC_134357.1, from coordinate 292,940,801 downwards.
TCGCCAGGCCGGGGATACAGATCCTCTGCGCCGTCACGAAGTGGCCCGGCCCAGTTTCGTGACCCCGAGGCATACAGGGATGGGAAGGTGAGAGTGGTAGAAAGGAATGTCAGTCGTGACGCCACCTGTGGTATGCGGCCAGGTAGGCGGCCGCCGCAGCAGCGTCTCTCACTGGGGCAGATGTTGGGTGCAGCCGGGATGGTATCGCTTCGCACAGTCGGAGCGGGCCCCGGGAGTATGGCAGGGGTGGCAGTCCCTGGGAGAGCCGGAGCGCAGGGCGACGGAAATCAGAGTCAGAGTCAATAGGTGCGGGTTCTAGGTCTTTACTTACTGGTTCAACGCCGCACCTCAGGTACCGATCTTTGCCGTGGAGGGCTCCGGACGATCCCGGGCAGGTTAAAGGTATGTCCGGTATGGCAGTCTGTGGGCCCTTCCTCCGTGTGCGCTGTGTCGGTTCCCATGGCATAAAGCACCTTGGGAATCCCCTTGGTTAAGTGTCCCAGCTCTATCACAGGTGAAGCGGGTCCTCGCCGTGCAGTCTGACTGGATCTAGACCCCGGACCCTATGTATCACTGTGCCTTGAGCTATATGGGTAGTGGTCGGGAAGACATGGAATCCTCATGTCCTGCAGATTTGGTTGCCAACTTGAAGTATAGCTAGCCCTAGGGCTCTGCACCCTGTAGTAGCTCCCCAGTGACCATGTAAACTCTTATGTCACACGAGATCTACCAGTACCGGGCTCCTTTTCTCCTGAGGTCTCCAGCCTGCCCCCAGTCTGGTCGATTCTACCCGGAGGAGCTCTGAAGCACACCCTCCAGGCGACCATTTTCTTCTGTGTCCCAGATGTTCTGAGGTAATTCTCTCCCTGCTCCTGTATTTTACCAGTGCTCCCCCCTCCCTCCAGATGAATCACCAAGCTGGGAAAGTCCCATTGTTATGGTGATCACCTTCAGCCTAATTAGTGGAGAGCACCTGCTGTCTGTGTTATGCAAGGAAACTGCTGACTGATTATCTAACTGTGGTGTGAGACATACCAGACATTAACTTCCTCATACCCGGGATGGATACTTTGCTTTAAATGAGCTGCACTACCCTGTGGGGACCAAAGCCTCAGGGGCGCTACACTACATTTGGCGCTGCAAGCAGGGTCTCGTGCCCTTACCCGCGCGTACTGCGTGCCTTTAAAACGTTTCACCTGGCGGCACGAACCGGATTTTGTTATGTGACTTATGGACTGTTTGGTTAAAAACGACGGCCGCCATTGTAAGTCCAGCATGGGAAAGGAGGATGCGTGCCTTCGTGGGCGGAGCCCAGATAGGCGCGTGAAAGTGAGCTCCACTGCTGGTAACTGCCAGGAAACCCTGTACCTCCAAGAAAGGGCAGGAGGCAAAGACTTTACCCCGGAATACTGACTTTAACGAGACTGTACACCTTGTTCCCCGTGTACCCCCTGATGGAGAATTGAAAATGTTTACCAAAGGATTTGCTGTTGCTGTGACCGGGTGGGGTATTGTGTTTGAGGATGTCCCACCCATGGACAGTGCCTGGGGGCAGGTGTCAGCCCTCGGGAGTCACCGGTCAAGAAATAGTGAATGTTTTGTTTCTCTTTTCTTATGCAACTACTGATTATATATTGCCTATGACTAATATTGCTGACCTGTCATATTATTAGTGCAAAATTTAAGTGAACCTGACTCACATACTGTAAAGGGAAGATTGTTGTTTTGTACCTGTTTTGTGCATAATGAAAATTGCGGTGTGCTGATTTTGTTTGGTTGCAGCCCGGGAGTCGTGCCATTTGCCGTGGGGGAATGTGGCACCCTTGAGCCCTCAGTCGCCACAGGGTACTGCATCTAATTTAGGGTGCTATACTGATCAAGGTAAGAGGGAGTTAACCGCTCGTGTTTGGAGCTTTACACAACATCTTGCGCTCATATCAAGTTACACAAGCAGGAAGCCAAGTGCTTTCACACTGAAACTAGATCAGAGGTGGTTACCATGGCAGTGGGGAATTCCCGGTCAGGTTGAGTCACCAGAGGGTGGGGGCACTAGGACTGAGGAGAAAGAGCAGATAGAAAATCACTACAGACAGTCTGGGACACACAAGGAGACAGGTCGCTGAGAGGCGCGCTGGATGGCTCCCCTCAGGGAGGCTGACTGGAATGAGTGCTTGAGAGCTATTCCAGGAAACAGAAAAGAGATAGAGTACCAGAACACCATGTACTCGTAGAAGCAGGCAGACTGGAAGAAACCGGAAACAGGTGGACTAGAAATAACTGAGACCACCGGGTGAGACTGAGGAGGACACGGCATCTGAGGAGAAGCTGAACCGCTCTCTTGGGGCTAGTGCAGACAGGTTGCAGACAGACTCCTAGGATGGACCATACTTAATGTTGCTTCATCAGATTCTGCAGGGTCGCGGGTAGACTAGGTAGTCCCTGGGCTAACCCCATTTTGAATGGGACACAACGTGGAACTGGAGTCCCCAAGTCGCTTCATGCCATGGGGATCCACACTACACTACAGGCACAGAGGAGAAAGGTCTTACATGTTCACGGACACTGGTGATTGCTCCTTGCTTACCCGGGATCGGCTAGGGCCCAGCACGGTGGTGATAAAGAACTGTAAGTAAGTGACATGGACCCCCAGTCGCTGCCTTGGCCTCTTAATACCGGCGCCATCGCCCCGCGGTTCGGTGCCAACGGCCCCTTTCCCCGGTAACCGCCGACCTGCACGAGTCTCGCTCCACCTGTGGGGAGCTGGACTAACTGAACTGCGTGAACACCAGCCCTGGAGGAGAGCGACATCTCGCACCGACGGCTTATCCCTGGCCGCACACCACGGGTGGCGCTGCAACACATCCACCATCCCCATCCAACACAGCTCTTGTGAGAGGAAAGAGTCACAGGGAGGGTGGCAAAGGAGGCCGAGATCCCTGTCGCCACCGCAACCGGTGACACACTTCCCAGGGACCCTTTGCCCTCCTTCCATCCCCCTTTTTACACCAGACACCCTTGCACCTGTCCTTACATGTAGCCGAGGGGGCTATGGAGCCGGGTCAGGCCAGTCACAGTAAACCCCACAAAACCACTGACCCGGTGACGAGTAACCCCTGAGGCCCCGTGGGGTGCTGCATTTGCACAAAAAAACTTGACTACTATTTGTCAGGGCCATATTGAAAAATATAAAGATTCCTGGGACTCTATACTTTAGAGTAATTAGACCAAGATAAATGTTTTTGGAATGTATGGCTCCCAAACTATATGGCATTGAAGAAGAGATAGGTACAAAGAAAATGCATGATGCCTAGAGTGACACATGCTGGTGGCAGTGTCCTCATGTGGGTCTGCATGAGTATTGCTGGTTTGATGGAGCGACATTTCATTGACAGTCTTATGAATTCACAGATGTAATACTTTATATTGAAAGAATACCGAGATAGATCAAAAGAGACAACCATACATAGCACCAACATAAATAAGTACATATATCGCTATTAAATAACTAGAGAGGTGTATGGGCTGTAAGGATATAGAACAACTTACGGAAAAATACATAAGAGACACAGAATTGTAGAAAAAATTCTATGAAAACCGATAAGGTAAAAAACAAATTATTTATTGGTTAAAAAAGAGATCGCCACAATGGCAGTATAAACCAGAAGAAGAGGGCATCACATGTAGTGCAAAACATGAAGGCAGAGACTCCATAACATATGGTAAACAGTCCAGGAACAATAATTAGCAGAAATTGTGACAATTTGGATGGTAAATAATGAAAATATATGACCAGGAGAAAAAGGAGATAAAATAAGAGACACACAGTTCTGCAGTATAACGTGTGTGTATATCACATGTTAATATAAGTGAAAAATGCAGGACTGGGAAACAGGTGTCGTGGCATTAATGTAACTGTCAACCTAGTGTAAAGTAAAAATGTAATCAACAGGAGAGGACACCACGTGGGGTATGTGCAAACAATGGTGTGCCAAAGGGAATAAAGCACTAGTGGCCTTAGCACAACATGATGCACACACCCCAAGTAGCAACCGTTTGTAAAACAAATAGTTTAAGTGGTGAAAGGATTAGCAAGGAATATAGATACCTGATCAGAGGAGACCTGGACATGGAGGACTTGCCCGCACATGTGACGCCTGGCGCCGACGTGCACGTTTCGGCGTCACCTTCGTCAGGGGTGAATATGAAGATTCCTGGGACTCTATACTTTAGAGTAATTAGACCAAGATATATGTTTTTGGAACTGATGGCTCCAAAACTATATGGCATTGAAGATGAGAAAGGTACAAAGAAAATGCATGATGCCTAGAGTGGAACATGCTGGTGGCAGTGTCCTCACGTGGGTTTGTATGAGTATTGCTGGTGTGATGGAGCGACATTTCATTGACAGTCTTATGAATTCACAGATGTACTATTCTATATTGAAAGAGAAGATGCTACCATCGTTCAGTGCCTTTGGTAGACATGCACTTTTCCAACATGAAAATAATCCAAAATACACATTCAAAGTCAGTGTCGCATTTCTGAAAAAGAACAGGATGACAGTGATTCAGTGGCCAATATATCTCCTTATCTGAACCCAATCGAATGCCTATGGGGAATTCAAGATGACAATGCCTCTCCATGCTGCATTTAGGCTCTAAAAGAGGTCGTTCTTGAAGAACGGAAAAAGATAAATGTTGTAATATATCGCCAACTTGTTCTTTTCATACCTTGAAAACTTGTTCTGTCCTTAAAACTGATGGAGGTCATACAAAATACTAGATGTAGTAGTTTTTATGTGGGGTGTATTTATTTTTGCATTAATTTGAGTAAAACTGAAGCTGAAGCTTTCCAATAAAAGTTAAATCATACTTTCATGTTATGGCTTATAAAATGTATGAAACTCAGTCTTGTCAAAAAAAGATTTGTGTTCAGTGAGATATTGAGTAAAAGCTTACGTTTTAAAGGGGGTGTACTGATTTTTGCACTGTGTTATTGTCACAATGGGTATAGGATAGCAGGTTACTAGAGCTCCTAAACTGACCCTCAAGCTAGGGGGTCCTATGCTATTCCTAACCTCAGGGATACTCCTAATGGTGGAGAGGCCTGAGTCTCCATGCTGGCCCTGCTCATGACTAGTCCTGATCTTATTTCCTCTCCCCCTCCCCCCAGGGAGAGAAGGGAGAGGAGTGTGTTGAAACCCACAGAAATAGACAGACAGGGGAAGCCAAACCGCTGTTACTCAGCATGCACATACAGAGGTATTACACAATAAATATTAGAAGGAAAACAAGAGCAGGAAGGAATCAACAAGACAACATCGGTAAACTCCACAACCGCTCCAAGCAAAAGCTTTCACCAGAAAGTCTGGGACACCAAAGCTCACAGACCAACACAGGATAACCAATAGCTGGCATGGGTGGAAGATTTCATCCAGCATAAATAGTTGAGGAGTAGATGTGATTGGCTTCTGCACCACATGTGATAACAGGAGCTTAACAAGCAGATCAAAGGAGCAAGCAGACCAGCGGAAATTAACTCTTGTTAGCCTGTCTATGCATTAGCACACAGAAGGTCTATGCCCGTGTCTGCCTGTGTTGATCCCAGACACCAGAGAAACTATCGGGCAAATCTGCAATGTGAACAGAGCATGACGCTACCATGACAGTCGGCAAAGTTTGTGCGTGTGAAAGTAGCCCTCACTCTAAGAGTGGCCTCTGGTCCCTCAGGACCCGATCTTTCCAGATGGAGATGATGAAATGACCTAAACAGGCGCTGCGCATGGATATCTGAGTCTGGTACCTAAGTCCTTTCCTCAAGACCATAACCTTGCCAATGAAGCAGGTACTGTAATTAATGATGAACAAAACGAGAATCGCTGATCTTATCTTAGATACCTGAAATTCCAATTACCCATTGACTAAGATCGGATGTGGAGGTAAGGGAAGAGGAGTTCCTGAACCCACAAATTTCTTTTACAGAGATTTATGAAAAACATTATGAATCTTGTAACATTCCAGAAAAGCCAGCGGATTAATCACTGCAGTGATTCTGTTCTGGCTGGTCACACTGGGGTTAAAGGTTCTCTGAATCTCTTATTGCGTTGCTTTTGGTGGCCCAGAATTCACAGGGATGTGGTATCCTCTGTGTCTGCATGTGCCACCTGTGCGTACTCAAAGGCATTTCACTCTCGTCCCTCAGGATGTCTACAGCCTTTAAGTGTTCCTAGTCAACCTTGGACAGACATATGCATGGACTTTATTACGATCTACCTTCCTTGGTGATACAGTCATTTTTATGGTGGTGGTTAGGTTTTCTAAGATGACAAATTTTATTTTGCCTTACCATCATTACCTAATGCTATTATTACCTTAGCCCAGGTGTTTGTACGAGAGATTGTCAGACTCCATGGAGTCACTCCTAATATTGTTTCTGATAGAGGATTTCAGTTTATTGCCAACTTTTGGAGGGTTTTCTGCTCTCGGTTAGGGATTTAACTATCTAATTCATCAGTGTTCCATCCGCAGTCTAAGGCTATGTGCGCACATTGCATATTTACATGCAGTTACGCTGCGATCTGCACCGCAGCGTAACTGCATGCGTCCTGCATCCCCAGCATAATCTATGAAGATTATGCAGGAGTCGTGTGCACGTGGTGTATTAGAGCACAGCGCTTCGGCTGCTGCCCGAAGCGCGCGTTCTAAGAAGTGACATGTCACTTCTTTTGTGCGTATTGGTTGTAATGTTGGTCTCTCTCTCTGTCTGTCTGTCGGTCTCTGTGTCTCCCTGTCGGTCGGTCTCTCTCTCTGTCGGTCTATCCCTTTCCCCCCTCTCTCATACTCACCGATCAGCTGCACGGCTGTCCCACTGCTCCGGCGGCTTCTCTTGCTTTTGAAAATGCCGGCCGCCCATTATTCAATCTCGTATTCCCTGCTTCCCCTGCCCAGCGGCGCCTATGATTGGTTGCAGTCAGACACGCCCCCATGCTGAGTGACAGATGTCTCACTGCAACCAATCACAGCCGCCGGTGGGTGGGTCTATGTAGTGCAGTAAAATAAATAAATAATTAATTAAAAAAAAACAGCGTGCGGTCCCCCCCAATTTTGATACCAGCCAGGGTAAAGCCACACGGCTGAAGGCTGGTATTCTCAGGATGCGGAGCCCCACATTATGGGGTTCCCCCAGCCTAAAAATATCAGCCAGCAGCCGCCCGGAATTGCCACATGGATTAGATGCGACAGTCCCGGGAACTGCCCTGGTGCGGTGGCAATCTGGGTAATAAGGAGTTAATGGCAGCAGCCCATAGCTGCCACTAAGTCCTAGTTAATCATTGCAGGCATCTATGAGACACCCCCAATGATTAACCTGGTGAAAGTAAATAAACACATACACCCGAAAAATCCTTTATTTGAAATAAAAGACAAAAAACACCCTCTTTCACCACGCTGTCAGCGGGGACGTCACTGAGGTAATGCCGGTGTGTGTGCGGTGATGATGAGGGCTGTAGTGTCGGAATGTGTGCGGGGATGTCAGGATATGTGCGGGGATGTCGGAGGTAATGTCGGGATGTGTGCGGGGACGTCGGTGGTAATGTCGGGATGTGTGCGGGGACGTCTCTCAGGGTAACCTGAGTGACGGCACCGGTGATCGCGTGGCTCACTGCAGTCACTCAGATTTGCGGTAACAGGTGAGTCCTTCACCTGTGACCGCAAATCAAGCCGCGGCACACGGACAGAGCCGCGCGATCACAATGAAGTCGGGTGAAGTTCACCCGAGTTCATTCTGATGGCGCGGCTGTCTCCCGCAGCCAGCCATGTGCTCTTTTTGACATTCCGGTCCCAGTCGGCTCTGCTGCAAGTCTATGGGGATGCAGCAGAGCCGAGTGGGACCGCACTGTCAAAAATGTGCACTCTGGATGCTTTTCCCATGACAGAGCAAGCATCCAGAACGCATGAATTCTGCCGGAATGTGCGCACGTTGCATTCTGCCGAATGCGTCTCAGAACACAGCTTTTCGGCTGCGTTTTGAGACGCACATGCAGTGACTATTTTACGCTGCGTAATAGAACGAAACGTGCGCACATAGCCTAATGGACAAACTGAATGCATGAATCAGCACACAGCAGGTTGACGCCTTTTCTGCCTGTGTTGATCCCAGACACCAAAAAAACATCAGCCAGAGTGTCAGAATCAACAATGTGAACAGAGCCTAATGCCGTAATGACAGTCGGCAAAGTTTGTGCAAAACTCAGTGTGATAGTTATGTTCTTCAAGTGATCATTTATTGCCTTTCTGCAAGCAAACTAAAGTCTACAAAAAATTTTGGCCCTCACTTTGTTTTTTGCAAAGCTACATTGACATTAGTGATAGTATCCTATCACACACAGCTGTCATGGTGGCATCAACGAAGACATCTTGTAGACCATATGTTAGTGCTACTATCCTAGATCATTATTTTTGAGTCAGGAAAGGTCTTGGGGGTGATTGGATGAGGAACGTACAAGTGTGGAGGAGCAAAAGAAGTATTTGGAGGACCAGAGATATATGGAGGAGACAGATTATATGGTTAGATTTTGTTGCTATGCAGTAATGTTTTTTTTTTTGCATGAAATGGTTAAAGGGTTTATCTAGCCTTTAAAGAATTTTGCTGGACTAGATCACTGATAAACTCTTCACAGTGTTCAATGTTTGATCTGGGGTTTGACTCATAGGGACCTCCAATAATCAGTCCAATGTAAAACCGTGAAATCCCACTCACTTGACCTCCAGTGATCACACATTAAAGCCACATTTTAGGGATAGTCCATAAGATTATACATTTAGAAAACTCTTGATTTTGAGATTCTTGCAACATTTTTCAATTATATAATTGAAAAATAATAAAATAAAGAAAAATGGAAAAACAAACAACAAAAACTGGGTATTAGACAAAGACAAACTACTTTAATACACCTTAAATCAATTTTCAATCGCTTTGAAGGTATTAGAAAACTCATTAACAATAAATTGTAAATTGCCGTATGACCAGGCACATGATTTCTGTATGGATTTTCTATTTCACAAGTATTTGCAGTCAGCTACCAACAATACAGAAAATTACCGCCGCACACACAGACTTAGCACAGATTGCTTTTGGTATTAGATAATAATAATACTTAGGCAGCACTTTTCTCCCATGGGATTCTAAGAGCTTTTCAAGCAAATCCACTGAATAAATTGTTGAGTTAAAGATTCAGTCAATATGATGAAATGAAATTAATTGCTGCCAAATGCCTGAGTGAACAGATGTGTTCTGAGTTGGCTGTTGAATACCTCCGCTGAGGGTGTCTCTTGGATTGCGCAGAATAGAGGGTCCTATAGAACAGGTGCAGGAGGCAAAGGACTTGAGCACCAATTTATAAGTAAGATTTCGTTATCCTTTTTACAAGTTACACAGATAAAGGGGATCAGGAGTCCTGAAACTAACTAGAACAACATCTCTGAAGAGTTTCTGTGGTTTCTCTATGCTTTCAATGGTTTGTTACAGGCGCTAAATTCATAATAGGTAACGTGTCATTCTATCAAAATTGTACGAAATGGCCACTATTCCTAATGTCTGATATGGGTATTTACATGGAGTCAGATTATGAATAGTGTAAAAGTGCATTTGCCAAAGAACTTCACCCATTTTGTTAGATAAAACAAGACATGCGGAAAAACATTAACTAGAAGTTAGGTGTTGGGATGTAAGGGGCACTTTGCACACTACGACATCGCAGGTGCGATGTCGGTGGGGTCAAATTGAAAGTGACGCACATCCGGAGTCGCAGGCAATATTGTAGTGTGTAAAGCATTTTTGATACGATTAATGAGCGCAAAAGCATCGTAATCGTATCATCGGTGTAGCGTCGGTCATTTCCATGAATTGGGAATGACCGATGTTACGATGTTTCTCCTCGTTCCTGCGGCAACACATCACTGTGTATGGAGCCGCAGGAGCGAGGAACATCTCCTACCTGTGTCCCGGCTGGCTATGCGGAAGGAAGGAGGTGGGCGGGATGTTTACGTCCTGCTCATCTCTGCCCCACCGCTTCTATTGGCCGCCTGCCGTGTGACTTCGCTGTGACTCAGGGTCTGCCCTCGTCTCAGGGCAGGTGAGTGCATGTGGAGCTGGCGTAGCGATAATGTTCGCTACGCCAGCTATCACCATGATATTGCAGCTATGACGGGGGCGGGGACTATCGTGCTCGGCATCGCAGCATCGGCTTGCGATGTCGTAGTGTGCAAAGTGCCCCTAAATCTAGCAATGCTTATTTCTTGGTTAAAAAAAAGATTAGGTGTATAACCATCCAACACTCTTACCCCAAAATCACAGATGCTGATTCTTTACTGTAAGAGCAGTGATGCAGTGGAACTCTCTGCCACATAATGTTGTAATGCTTGACTCATTACTAAAATTTAAGCTAAATTCAGAGAGGTAAGGAAGATACGACACTCTGTGTCCAAAGGTGCCTGGATAGGGTCCAAATTTTTAGTATAATGTTAAAGTATCCGGCGCTCAGACATAAGAGAACGTGAAAACAAGTGCTTTTATTCAACACAGTGTGTGGTATATAATTGTAACGTTTCGGTCACATAATTAGACTTTCATCAGAAATCACACTACAAAAAAATAAAAGGAAAAATATCTAGAATACATAGAAACGTGGAAAATATATTTACAAATAATAACATCCAATTAAAATGATGTATTTGATCTAATTATATAATAATACAGACAGCATTATGGACAGAGCAATATATCCAGTAAATGCATATGAAAGCACATATGAGCAAAAGATGCAGGTTACACATATAGAATATAACATATTACTAGAGGAGTAATGAGATGGATATTTCAGGGAGGAGGCCCCCAGTAGCAATTGAGACATACTGTATAAGGACCTGAGGCAAGTCCCAGCCTGGGACTTGCCTCAGGTCCTTATATGTTTCCTTTTATTTTTTGTAGTGTGATTCTGATGAAGGTCTAATTCTATGACCGAAACGTCAAAATTATACATCACACACACTGTGTTTAAGTAAAGCACCTATTGTTTTCACATTCTCCTATGTCTGAGTGCTGGATTTCTTTAACATTAAAATTTAAGATAGGCATGAATGCTTTTTGAAAAATATAATATTACTGGTTATGTGTACTACATTCTGTGATTGGGTGTTGATCCAAGGAACTAGTCTGATTGCCGTATGTAGAGTCAGGAAGGAATTTTTTCCCCTAATATGAAGCTTACTGTCTACTCCATGGAGTTTTTGCCTTCCTCTGGATCAACATGTTAGGCTATGGGTTGAACTCGATGGACTAAAGCCTGCTTTACATGTTGCAATTTCGCATACGATATCGTATGCGATTTGCAACGCCCCCATAGTATGTGTGGCACGTTCAATTTGTTGAACGTGCTGCACAAACGATTAACCCCCGTCACGCATACTTACCTTCCATACGACCTCGATGTGGGCGGCGAACGTCCACTTCCTGGAGTGGAGGGACGTTTGGCGTCACATCGACGTCACGCGGTAGCCGGCCAATAGAAGCAGAGGGGCGGAGCTGAGCTGGACGTAAACATCCCGCCCACCTCCTTCCTTCCGCATTACCGGCCGGGAGCCGCAGGACGTAGGAGAGATCTGTTCATCGTTCCCGGGGTGTCACACACTGTGATGTGTGCTACCCCGGGTACGATGAACAATCTGACGTACAATTCATGAGGAATGTACGACGTGCGTGCGATGAACGTTTTACCGTTCAATCGCAATCGCTCGTAGCAGTTACACACTGCAATGTACCTTACAATGCCTGATGTGCGTCACTTACGACGTGACCCCACCGACACATTGTAAGATACATTGCAGCGTGTAAAGCGGGCTTTAAGTCTACAATAACTATGAAACTATGAAGCCATCGGAACATGGGCCATCGGAACTGTAGGAAGCGTATACATACATTAGATTTGTGACCGATCCTGCTGAAATTTTCTGGACACTGCTAATGGTGGTGGTGGTAGTAGGGGGGAAATCATCCTTAAGCCCCCTGAATATTAGCTTGTAAAAAAAGTTCATTCATTTATTTATTTATCTTACATAGCGCCATCATAATCAACAGTGCTTCTGCAGACAACATCATCACTGTCCCCAATTAGGGTCACTATCAGTATGTCTTTCGAGTATATGAATGAGAAGAAAAGTATAATGGACATTATGTATGACAGGTATGTTGGCAGCTATTCCAGGGAATTATCAGACCACTTTGTGATTGGCCTTTTTAATATCGGCCCTGTGTATATTGATTGAGGTCATTTTTGGAGTAATTTATGGTTGTTCCATTTTATTGTTCACCCTATAGCTATATGATGAGGCCATTGTTGAAGTAGGATATGAGTGGTCCTTTTTATTTTCAGCCCTTTGGTAGTAAGATCAGGCCAGTAATTTATGAATACTCCATTTTTATAATCGACCCAGTGAATACTGTTAGTGTAGAGTGTGAATGATCCTTTTTTATTATCGGCCTTGATGATAAAATATTGCTACCGTTGGTCCTGTTTGTAAGATGAGGTCACTATCAGGGTGTGAGTAGTCCTTTTTATTGTCTACCCTGTGGATATTACATGAGTACAATGTCAAAGTATAACATGATCAACAATTTTATTATCATCCCAATGAATATGGAATTGAGCCACTGTTAGAGGAGAATGTGATTGGCCCTTTTTATAAATCACCTTGTGGATACGGTGAGACCACTGTTGAAGCTGAGTGTTATTGGCCCTATTTATGATTAGTTATTTTTATTATCTACCCTGTAGATATTGAATGAGGTCATTGTCGCAATACAGTATAAGAGGACCTTTTCAGTCCTTTTACTATTGACCCTGTGGATAAGATAAGGCCAGTGCTAGGGTAGAATATGAGGTCCTTTTTATTATCTATTTGGTGGATATTGGATGAGGCCACTGATGCAGAAAACTAATAGTGGTTCCATAAAATTATCAGTCCTGTAGAGAAGATGTGGCCACTGCTGATGCAGAGTATAATTGTCTCTTTTTATTACTAGCCCATTGGAAATAAGATGAAGCCACTTGTTTGCATAGAGTGTGATTTGTTCTTTTTGTTATCAGTCCTGTGGATAGGATCAAGCTACTGTTGGAGCAGAGTATGACTGGTCCTTTTATTATTGGTCCTGTGGATAAAATAACTCCACTGTTGGAATGAATTATGAGTGGTCCTTTTTATTGTTGTCCCCGTGGATAGATAAAGACACGGTTGGAGTAGAGTATGAGCGGTACTTTTTATTATTGGCCCTGTGGATAGATAAAGACACGGTTGGAGTAAAGTATGAGCGGTACTTTTTATTATTGGCCCTGTGGATAGATAAAGACACGGTTGGAGTAAAGTATGAGCGGTACTTTTTATTATTGGCCCTGTGGATAGGATGGGGCCACTGTTCAAGTAAAGCATGAGTGGTCCTTTTTTATCAGGTCTGTGAATAGGATATGGCCACTGTTGGAGCAGAGTATTAGTGGTCTTTCTCAGAATTATGGATAGTATAAGACCAATGTAGGAGTTAAGTATGAGTTATCCTTTTTATTACTAGCTCTCTGGATAGCCTTAAGCCCACTTTACACGTTGCAATTAGTTGTACAATCGCATTTGCGATGTGACACGCCCAGGTTGCATACGGGATCTTATGAGATTGCACGTAGGTCGTTCATTTGCTGTCACACGAGCGTTAGTAGTCTATGTTAAATTGGTCAATTGTGTGTGCGATCCTTTAGATCATGTGTTCTGTGACGTATGCATTGGGCACCTTTTTTTTTTTTTTATTTATTGACTTGCCAAGCGTGTGTAATGTGTAGGGATGCGTTTTTACTATGTCATCTGCCATTCAGCTCTGCTACATGGCCGCTAACAGCAGACACAGACAGCCATGTAGCAGAGCTGAATGGCAGATGACAGCAGACACAGACAGAGCCGCACGGTCAGAATGAACTCGGGTGAACTTCACCCGACTTCATTGTGATGCTGCGGCTCTGTCTGTGTCGCGTCCTGATTAGCGGTCACCAGTGAAGACTCACCGGTGACCGCTAATCTCCTGAGTAACTGAAGTTACCAGCCCTCTCTCATATACTCACCAATCCCCGATCCCCGGCGCTGCACGGCTTTCTCACTGCTCCGGCGGCTTTTACTGTTTTGAAAAAGCCGGCCGCCCATTAAACAATTTCGTATTCCCTGCTTTCCCCGCCCACCAGCGCCTATGATTGGTTACAGTGAGACACGCCCCCACTCTGAGTGACAGGTGTCACACTGCACCCAATCACAGCAGCCGGTGGGCGTGTCTATACTGTGTAGTGAAATAAATAATTAAATAATTAAAAAAAACGGCGTGCGGTTCCCCCCATTTTTAAAACCAGCCAGATAAAGCCATACGGCTGAAGGCTGGTATTCTCAGGATGGGGAGCTCCACGTTATGGGGAGCCCCCACCCTAACAATATCAGCCAACAGCCGCCCAGAATTGCCGCATACATTAGATGCGACAGTTCTGGGACTGTACCCAGCTCTTCCCGATTTACCCTGGTGCGTTGGCAAATCGGGGTAATAAGGAGTTATTGGCAGCCCATAGCTGCCAATAAGTCCTAGATTAATCATGTCAGGCGTCTATGAGACACCTTCCATGATTAATCTGTAAGTTACAGTTAATAAACACACACCCGAAAAAATCCTTTATTAGAAATAAAAACACACACATATACCCTGGTTCACCACTTTAATCAGCCCCAAAAAGCCCTCCTTGTCCGGCGTACTCCAGGATGATGCAGCGTCGCTTCCAGCGCTGCTGCATGGAGGTGACCGGAGCTGCAGCAGACACAGCCGCTCCGGTCACCTCCACACAGCAAATGAACAGAGCCGCGCGATCAGCTGCTGTCACTGAGGTTACCCGCGGCCACCGCTGCATCCACCGGTGGCCGCGGGTAACCTCAGTGACAGCAGCTGATCGCACGGCTGTCTTCATTTGCTGCATGGAGGTGACCGGAGCGGCTGTGTCTGCTGCGGCTCCGGTCACCTCCATGCAGCTGCGGTGGAAGCGACGCTGGATCATCCTGGATTACGCCGGACAAGGAGGGCTTTTTGGGGCTGATTAAAGTGGTGAACCAGGGTATATGTGTGTGTTTTTATTTCTAATAAAGGATTTTTTCGGGTGTGTGTTTATTAACTGTAACTTACAGATTAATCATGGAAGGTGTCTCATAGACGCCTGACATGATTAATCTAGGACTTATTGGCAGCTATGGGCTGCCAATAACTCCTTATTACCCCGATTTGCCAACGCACCAGGGTAAATCGGGAAGAGCCGGGTACAGTCCCAGAACTGTCGCATCTAATGTATGCGGCAATTCTGGGCGGCTGTTGGCTGATATTGTTAGGGTGGGGGGCTCCCCATAACGTGGAGCTCCCCATCCTGAGAATACCAGCCTTCAGCCGTATGGCTTTATCTGGCTGGTTTTAAAAATGGGGGGAACCGCACGCCGTTTTTTTTAATTATTTAATTATTTATTTCACTACACAGTATAGACACGCCCACCGGCTGCTGTGATTGGGTGCAGTGTGACACCTGTCACTCAGAGTGGGGGCGTGTCTCACTGTAACCAATCATAGGCGCTGGTGGGCAGGGAAAGCAGGGAATACGAAATTGTTTAATGGACGGCCGGCTTTTTCAAAACAGTAAAAGCCGCCGGAGCAGTGTGAATGCCGTGCAGCGCCAGGGATCGGGGATCGGTGAGTATATGAGAGAGGGGGATAGACTGACATGGACTGAGAGTGAGGGACAGAGATAGTGACGGACTGACAGAGATTAGTGCATGACAGACATTGTGAGGCGCTTCAGAACGCAGCTTTTCAGCTGCGCTCTGAAGCAGACCTTTTTTAAGCTGCGGTGCAGAGCGCACACCTGCGCACATAGCATCAGACAACAAAATCGTATGAGGGATGTCACACGTTACAATTGACTAGGTTCTTGCAACAAAACGCTCAATTCTAGAGAATGATACGATGTGTTTGCGATCAACGGTTTTGCGTTCAATCCTGATCGCATGTAGCTGTCACACGCAGATACGTCACAAACGATGCCGGATGTGCGTCACTTACAACTTGACCCCAACGACGGATTGTGAGATATATTGAAGCGTGTGTAGCGGGCTTTAGGCCACTGTTGGAGTAGAGTATGTATAGTCCCTTTTATTATCAAACCTGTGATAGAGTATGAGTGGTACTTTTTATTATCAGACCTGTGGATAGCATAGCTCTACTGTTGGAGCGAAGTAGGAGTTGTCATTTTTATTATTGGGCCTGTGAATAGGATGAGGACACTATTGGAGTAAAGTATGAGTGTGAGTGGTCCTTTCCATTATCAACCTGGATAGCATAAGGCCATTATTGAGTAGAGTATGAGTGGTCCTTTTGGCCCTATGCATAGCATAAGAGCAATATTGGAGTAGAGTACGATTAGTCTTTTTATTACCGGCCCTATGGAAAGGATGAGGCCACTGTTAATAGAGTATGAGTAATCCATTTTATTATCGGCTCTCTGGATAGCATAAAGCCAAAGCTGGAGTAGAGTACGATTAGTTCTTTTTATTATCGGCCCTGTGCATAAGATGAGGCCACTGTTGGAGTAGAGTATGTGTGGTCCTTTGTATTATCAAACCTATGGATAGCATAAGGACAATGTTGGAGTAGAGCCCTTTTTTATCAACTCTGTAGATATAGAATTATATTGTTGACATTCTTATGAGATTTTGTGCACATGTATATCTCCCCTCCTGTCTCTAATGAAGAAATCCGCACACGTAAATTGAGCACGTGCAAAAGACTTTAATCCCTCCGTACAAAGCCATCTGCTGCTTGTCACCTGGATGAGGAAACTATGTCCTTGTTGTTTCTCATGTGCCTGGCATCAAGATGGGTAGGGCACGTCTTGGAGAAGCCCTGACCACTGACCCCTTTAATATGATGATTGCCACATTCTTCTTTGAGTTGTTGGGTTGGAAGAGATTCAAGGTTGTCAGAGAAGGCTTCTGAGAAGGTGTGACGGTGACAGTCCAGGTATTCACACTACAAAAACAAACTGAGCGTTATACAAAATTTATAGTTCAACAGAAGTGTTCTTGTGATGTGTATATTGTGTATATTGTATATTACCGCCAATAGTAAGCCAACCAAATTATGTAATCAAGAACCAGGGTAACCCAAGTAGAATTAATCAAATTAAGCTAACGTATTCTGTAATGTGGGCGTCACACGATATGATCTATCTTGTGATCGCACGAGCGATTGTACCCGCCCCCGTCGTTTGTGCGTCACGGGCAATTAGTTGCCCCTTGGCGCACAAAGTCGTTAAACCGCCGTCACACGAACTTACCTGCTGAGCGACGTCGCTGTGGGCGGTGAACATCCACTTCCTGAAGGGGGTGGGACGTTCGGCGTCACAGCGACGTCACACAGCGGCCAGCCAATAGAAGCGGAGGGGCGGAGATGAGCGGGACGTAAACATCCCGCCCACCTCCTTCCTTCCGCATAGCCGGCGGGAGCCGCGGGACGCAGGTAAGCTGTGTTCATCGTTCTCGGGGTGTCACACCGAGCGATGTGTGCTGCCCCGGGTACGATGAACAACCGGAGCAGAGAAAAATAAATTACTTTTTAAAAATGAGCGACGTGTCAACGATACACGATTTGCGAACGTTCAGCGTCGCTCGTAGGTGTCACACGGGATGACGTCATAAACGATGCCGGATGTGCATCACGAAAACCGTGACCCCGACGACATATCGCACGA
Organism: Anomaloglossus baeobatrachus; assembly: GCF_048569485.1. NCBI lineage: Eukaryota > Metazoa > Chordata > Amphibia > Anura > Aromobatidae > Anomaloglossus > Anomaloglossus baeobatrachus. The sequence goes on along the minus strand of NC_134357.1, from coordinate 292,922,947 downwards.
TAGATCGTCTCATGTGACGCCCGCATAAATCATTAAAATGGCCTCACAAAACTTCATTTTTATCTTTTCTGAATGTAAAGAAAATGTAGTTAAAGAACATATTAAAGGAACTTCACCTTCACATACGACCTGAAGAAAAGAAGAGTGATATGCCAATACAGTTAATGGCTCTCTCCACTTGGGGTACCATTGTCAGAAAATTAAATTATGCCTCTGTTTTCCTGGAAAACAAGAACATTTGGGATTTGGAGGCACTACCTCTGGTACAATGTAGTTGTTTTCAGTATTGGGACTCTTTAAGACCAGAGCCAGAAAGTCATATGTCATTCTAAGGCCCCCTTCACATGTCCGTGAAAAAATATGCACGTGTGTTACGTCCGATTTTCGGGTACGTTTTCCGTTTTTGTGTCCTTTTTTTGTGTCCGTGTGCCATCTGTGTGAATGCCGTATGCTAGCTGTGTGTGTGTTACGGTTGCTGCGAGCACTGGAGACTATGTCCAGATTTCTTGCTACTGCACATGTGTGAGCGCTGGAGACTAAGTCCAGATTTCTTGCTACTGCACATGTGCGAGCGCTGGAGACTAAGTCCAGATTTCTTGCTACTGCACATGTGCGAGCGCCGGAGACTAAGTCCTATATTAGAGCCATTGCACATGTGCGGGTGACATCATCGCTGACACGAGGTCACATGTCTCTGACACCTTCTATGCCGATTGGTCGCTGGTCATGTGCTTGTGATGCCTTGCTCGGTGATAGGCCAGCATGACGTCACTCCTGTCGTTCTGGCAGCGGATTGGTTCTGGTGTCCTCCATCTTGGATGAGGCACAGAGTCTATATAAGACCCTGACACATGCCACATGGCGCTCAGTCCTCTTGGTTCATGCATAAGAGTAGACGCTCTGTGCGCGTTCCTCTAGGCATTCCTCTGTCTATGCTAGGTGAGCGCTACCGGCAGGGTAGCGTTCTTATACCTTACAGCTTCGGCTGCTGTCCGTATCCTTACCTCTTAGGGAAGCGGACATAGGCAGGTGCCTGAGGCACATGGTCTGGCTGGGCCTTGTGGTTCGACTCGTAGGTGGACGTTGCCGCTAGGGTAACGTTCCTTATACTGCGTCTGGCAGTTGTTCGTATCCTCGCACACTAGGGGAGCGAACAGAGGTAGGAGCTTTGTGCGGCTTACGCTGCTGTTCGTCTCTTTTGCACCACTAGAAGAGCGGACCTAGGCAGGTGCCATATCTAGTGGTTCGTGTCCTCGCACACTAGTGGAGCGAACGCAGGTAGGAGCTTTGTGCGGCTTACGCTGCTGTTCGTCTCTTTCGCACCACTAGAAGAGCGGACCTAGGTAGGTGCCATTTCGCACACATTGCCTTTGTCTCTGTGGTTATTAACAGAGATCATTCCACACACCCTCCAAGTAAGGGAGGAATTGCTTTACTTACTTATTATATCCTTCTGTGAGTTAACAGAGGTATTGCACTCTGCCATAGTCTGCAGCAGAGTCTTTGCACGGTGGACCCTGACTGTCTGATACTCCTTTAGGTTATTATCAGACAGCCCCCCGTAACAGTGTGCGTGTTGGTTGTCCGTTTATGCATGAGAGAAATAACTGACATGTGTATGTGTTGTCCGTGTGAATTTATGCGTGTTTGTGATGCACAATGTCATAGATACATACCCGCTGACAGCAGACAGAGTCGCGCGTAGAGAATGAACTGGGGTGAACTTCACCCGACTTCATTGTAATACCGCGGCTGTGTCTGGGTGTCGCGTCCTGATTAGCGGTCACCTGTGAAGGACTCACCGGTGACCGCTAATCCCCAGAGTGACTGACTGGAGTACCCCTCTCTCATACTCACCGTTCCCCGATCACTGGCGCGGCGCTGCACGGCTGTTCTCTAAACTCCGGCGGCTTTTCCTCTTTTGAAAAAGCCGGCCGCTTATTAAACAATCTCGTATTCCCTGCTTTCCCTGCCCACCAGCGCCTATGATTGGTTGTAGTTAGACAAGTTAGACACGCCCCCACGCTGATTGACAGCTGTCTCACTGCAACCAATCACAGCCGCCGGAGGGCGGGACTGTACTGTGCAGTTAAAAAAATAAATAATTAAAAACAAACGACGTGCGGTCCCGCCCCATTTTGATACCAGCCAGGATAAAGTCACACGGCTAAAGGCTGGTATTCTCAGGATGGGGAGCTCCACGTTATGGGGAGCCCCCCAGCCTAACAATATCAGCCAATAGCCGCCCAGAATGGCCGCATACAATAGATGCGACTGTTCTGGGACTCTACCCGGCTCTTCCCGATTGGCCCTGGCGCGTTGGCAATCGGGGTAATAAGATGTTAATGGCAGCCCATAGCTGCCAATAAGTCCTAGATTAATCATGACAGGCGTCTCCCCGAGATACCTTCCATGATTAACCTGTAAGTTACAGTAAATAAACACACACACCCGAACAATCCTTTATTAGAAATAAAAACCACTAACAAATACCCTTGTTCAACACTTTATTAAGCCCGAAAAACCCCTCCATGTCTGGCGTAATCCACGGACCTCCAGCGTCGCATCCAGCTCTGCTGCATGAAGGTGACAGGAGCAGCAGAAGACACCGCCGCTCCTGTCAGCTCCACGCAGCAACTGAGGTGAGTAGCGCGATCAGCTGAGCTGTCACTGAGGTTACCTTCGGCCACCGCTGGATCCAGCGGTGGCCGCGATTAACCTCAGTGACAGCTCAGCTGATCGCGCTATTCTCTTCATTAGCTGCATGGAGCTGACAGGAGCTGCGGTGTCTTCTGCTGCTCCTGTCACCTTCATGCAGCAGAGCTTGATGCGAAGCTGGAGGTCGGTGGATTACGCTAGACATGGAGGGCTTTATTGGGGTTAATAAATTGGTGACGAGGGAATTTGTTAGTGTTTTTTATTTCTAATAAAGGATTGTTCGGGTGTGTGTGTTTATTTACTGTAACTTACAGGTTAATCATGGAAGGTATCTCGGGGAGACGCCTGACATGATTAATCTAGGACTTATTGGCAGTTATGGGCTGCCATTAACTCCTTATTACCCCGATTGCCAACGCACCAGGGCCATCCTGAGAATACCAGCCTTCAGCCGTGTGACTTTACCCTGGCTGGTATCAAAATGGGGCGGGACCACACGTCGTTTTTTTTAAATTATTTATCTTTTTAACTGCACAGTATAGTCCCACCCCCCGGTGGCTGTGATTGGTTGCAGTGAGACAGCTGTCAATCAGCGTGGGGGCGTGTCTAACTGCAACCAATCATAGGCGCCGGTGGGCGGGGAAAGCAGGGAATACGAGATTGTTTAATGAGCGGCCGGCTTTTTCAAAAGAGGAAAAGCCGCCGGAGTTTAGAGAACAGCCGTGCAGCGCCGCGCCGGTGATCGGGGAACGGTAAGTATGAGAGAGGGGGGAGACTGACCGACAGACAGCGAGAGAGGGACAGACAAGACAGAAAGAGACCGACAGACAGAGAGACCGACCGACGGACTGAGGGAGATTGACAGACATAGACAGGAAAAGAAAGAATGACCAACATCGCTAGAAAAAAGCACAAAACGTACACGGAGCATACAGAGATGCATCGGTGTCACATATTGTGCGCACATAACCATTGACTTTCATGGTGTCCGCGTGTGCGTGTTCCGTGCAGAAAACGGACATGCTTCCATGCAAAACGGAAACACATACGGATCACGGACACGGACACACGGAGATTATGAAATAACGCACGTGTGACCTCAAACATAGATTAACATTGGTGCATGTTTGGCCGTGTGTCCGGTACATACGGAAATGGGCCAAACACGCACATGTTTCACGGACGTGTGAAGGGGGCCTAAAGTAGTATTTAAGCACAGCCTTGTTGGAGCAATTGGGCAAGGCGCAGCTATAAATAAATTTGGACTCATGAACTATTTCATTCTATAACTGGACTCATAAAATGCACACCTTAATATTATATCATACAGTAATTCTGACATGGATTTAAAAAGTCAATACACCAGTGTCATAAAGACTAAGATATCCTTTTAATAGTCTATTGTGAAATCTGGTGACAGATCTGCTTATATTCCCTCAGGCTAGATTTTCAGTTAGATTCTTCCTCATTAAATCCAAAATACATTACAAAAAAGAGTATTCAGAGAAATTCTGACCTTTAAATAACCTTCAGACGTGAGAGTTTGTGGAACACAATTCCACTTACCAGTTCATTATTGATACTGAACATGGTTGCCTAAGGAGGACCAGACCTGCAAACAGAAACCAGAATGATGCTTATGCTAGTGGATCTCTCTATCCATCCATCTCATATCTATCTAGCTATCTATCTATCTATCTATCTATCCATCAATCTCATATCTATCTATCTATCTATCTATCTATTATCTATCTATCTATCCATCTCATAGCTATCTCTTTATCCATCCATTCATATCTATCTATCTATCTATCTATCCCTTTAGCCATCATCTTATATCTGTCTGTCTATCTATTCATCCATCTCTTATCTATCTATCTATCTATCTATCTATCTATCCATATCTATCTATCTATATATCCAACCATCTAATGTCTATCTATCCATCTATCTATTTTTCTAACTATCCATCCATCTCATCTCTATCTCTTTATCTATCCATCCATCTAATATCTATCTATCAATCTCTCCATATCATATCAATTTATCCATCAATCTCATATCGATCTATCTATCCATATACCTATTTCATATCTATCTATCCATCCATCTCATATCAAAATCAAATCAAATCAAGCTTTATTGTCAGGACCAAATACAAATTAGTTTTGCCAAAGCAAGTGTACAATAGGGACTGGGACTGTGGGGATGGTGGGTGGGGACTGTAGGAAGGGTGGATGGGGCACATCCAGGGTGGGGACTGTGGGGGCACATCTAGGGTGGGGGCTATGGAAGTCCATGGCTTATGATGGGGCATATCCAGGGTGAGGACTGTAGTAATGGTGGATGGGGCATATCCAGGGTGGGGATTGGGGGGCCACATCTGGGATGGGGGGCTATGGAAGTCCATGACTTATCATAGTTCTCTTTCTCGAAGTCTATGACATTCGCTCACATACCGCGCTGCTATCTCCACTGCGCTCTCTTCTTCCCCCAGCAGGATATATATTTTCTCTTCCTCCTTCATGGAGCTGAAATCCGGGAAGAGATGGGAGAGTCTCCTGAAGTGAGTGTCCCTCACTGCTGAGTACTTGGTGCAATGTAGCAGGAAGTGGGTTTCAACCTCCAGGGCCTCCAGGTCACAGTGTTGGCACAGTCTGTCCTCCCTGGGCTTGTAGCTCTGCTTGTGTCGGCCGGATTCGATGGCTAGACTGTGGGCACTGAGTCTATATCGGCTCAGGGTCCTGCGGTCTCTGGGATCCAGTAGTTTTTCCAGATATGGGACCAGTCTGTAGTCTCTCTGTAGTCTCTGGTACGTGGTCAGTTTCTGTGAGGTGTTGATGTCGGTCCTCCAGTCATTGACATACCTCTCCTGGCCCTCGTCTACCATCTTCCTGATTCTGGTTCTTGTCAGGCTGCTGTGATTGGTTATTTTGTCCAGTTGGGTTTGGGAGAGCTGTGCCAGGGGTCCTGGTTCATCTGGCCCACGTATATATATCAGAGCTTTGTGGTGATGGGAGCTTGGATTGCTACTCTGTAGGTGAGCCTGAAATGATAGTGACCTCTTCAGAGCTGCTAGGTGTAGAGGGAATCTGCCCAGCTCGGCTCGACAGGCACTGTTGGAGGTGCTTCGATGGACCTGGAGAAGGTGCTTACAGAATTCCAGGTGGAATATTTCTGTTGGGCTGGAATCCCACCTTGACCAATCTGGGTAAGTGTGAGGGCCCCAGACTTCGCTGCCATACAGGAGGATTGGGGCAATGATGGAATCGAAGATTTTTAGCCAGACCTTCACTGGTGGCTTCAGATGATACAATTTCCTTCGGATGGCATAAAAGGTTTTGCAGGCCTTGTTTTTCAGGGTCTCTATGGCTTGTTTGAAGCTCCCTGACTGGTGAATTTCCAAGCCCAAGTAGGTGTATTTGTCTGTTCCTGTTAGAGTGCAGCCGTTTAGAACAAATGAAGGATGCTGGTCAAATCTTCTTTTTCTCTTCTGGAACACCATGATGTTGGTTTTCTTTAGATTGTTCGGTAGTGCCCATGTGGAGCTGAATTTCTCCAAGATTTGTAGGTTGTCTTGGAGACCTTTCTCGGTTGGTGAAACCAGCAGTAGGTCATCTGCATAGAGCAAGAATTTCACCTGGGCGTCACCTCTTTATCCATCCATTAATCTCATATATATCCCTTTATCCATCAACTCATATCTATCTACTGATCGACCTATCTATCCATCCATCTCATATCTATCTATCCATTTCATATCTATCTATCTATCTATCTATCTATCTATCTATCCATCCATTCATTCATCTCATATCTATCTAACTATCCACCCATCTCATATTTATCTATCTAACTATCCACCCATCTCATATCTATCTATTTATCTATCTCTCTAACTATTCACCCATCTCATAACTATCTATCTGTCTATCTATCTATCTATCTATCTATCTCTCTAACTATCCATCCATCTCATATTTATCTCTCTAACTATCCACCCATCTCATATTTATCTCTCTAACTATCCACCCATCTCATTTCTATCTATCTATCTATCTATCTATCTATCTATCTATGTATCTATCTATCCCTCTATAATCTATCTATCTATGTATCTATCTATGTATGTATCTATGTATCTATCTATCTATGTATCTATCTATCTATCCATCTATTATCTATGTATCTATCTATGTATCTATCTATGTATCTATCTATCTATCTATCTATCTATCCCTCTATCTATCTATCTATCTATCTATCTATCCCTCTATCTATCTATCTATCTATCTATCTATCTATCTATCCCTCTATCCCTCTATCTATCTATCTATCCATCTATTATCTATGTATCTATCTATCTATCTATCTATATATCCCTCTATCCCTCTATTATCTATCTATCTCTTTATTATCTATCTATTCTTCTATTATCTATCTATGTATCTATCTATGTATCTATCTATCTATCTATCTATCTATCTATTTCATGCAATACAGAATATGTCTATCTACGTTTAACAGATCTAATTTTGATGGAGATAAGAATTCTAAGTAAGCAAATGATGTCTTCCATTATTCTAGAAATATTTGTAGGCTTATTTATACGATTTAGCAGTGATCGCTTCATGTATTGCGTATATGTATTGAGAAGTAGTTATGTGGTAAGGCGATTTCAGCACAGATGTTTGCAGGATATTACCCGCAGAAGGATATATATATCGCCTGTAAAACAGCTCGCTTCATACACCGCAGTGTAGAGAAGCATTTCCGCGATAATGACTGGCATCCACCGGGGGGGCTGGTAATGCTTTCCTTGTGTATACTTTTTGTGTTTTGCAGCTGGATGAACACCATAGCTTGTGTTGGGGCCATTGCTGCCTTTGGAAAGTTTATTTATACTCTTAATATATACCATACAGGCATGGCTCTACATGTATATGTAAGTACACATAAATATATACTATACATAGGCTTGAAGATATAAACATGTGGATATTTGCAGTAAATGTGAGAGCCCAGTCTGATGTGTCTCTGGACATCCAGCCCCCCCCTCCTCTGCACAGAAGATTGATGCTGTGTATTTGTAATCTGCTGTAGCACACAGCTCCCCGCTGCTCCCCATCTCCCAGCATGCTCTGCCTCCACAGGCAATGCGCTCTGGAGCTCAACCTCAGCGTGACTGGACTGCAGAGTCTTCTTCCCCGACCCCACACCTCCCCCTACATGTCTCTTTTATCACAGGGGGGGTTAAGGAGGGGGCCTTTCTAATATGCCTAATATTGGCTCCAGAACAGAGCGTCTTTAAGTCTGTTTTCAGAAACAACAGATTTAGGATATGGAAAAGTAAAATCCAGAATCCAGGGCACATGATATAATCTGTGTAATCCCTTCCATCAGCCCCAGTGACACATGCAGCCTTCGCTGTGACCAATCTAAGCTGCTCCTGCTCCCTGACTGATGCTCGCCGTTCTCATTGAACTTTACCAATAGGCCTTTTTCTATGAATTCCTGTGAACGGCATTGATTTCCTCTGTTTATATACAATATTAGAAAAATGAATAAATGGTCAGGCACTATTCAATGTATTTACTAGAATTTCTTGTGTTAGCTGTGGAAAAATTCTAAGGCCCTGTGCGCACAGTGCTGCGTTTTTGGTGAAGTTTTGGTGCATTATCCTTCCCCAGCAAAGTCTATGAGAATTCAAAAAGGCTGTGTGTACGTTGTTTCTTTTTTTCCTGCAGTTTTGGGTGCAGAAAAAAGAAGCAGCATGTCACTTCTTTTCTGCGTTTTTCCATTTAATATAGTGAAAAAACGCCTGGGCAAAACTGCACCAAAATGCAGCAAAAATGTACCAAAAATGCGGCAAAACAAATGCGTTTTTTATGCGTTTTTTCCTTTTTGCCTTTTTTGCTGAGTTTTCGTGCTTTTTTCGCTGGAGACACAAAACTGCAGTGTGCGCACATACCCTAAGACAGGTCCAAAAAAGTATCCCAGGATCGATCCTTACATTTCCATTATTAGGGAAAATGGTAGGTGAAATGGGGTTATTGGATGTAGAGCTAGCTTCTAACTAGGGTCCTAAGGCGATGTGCACACGCTGTTTTTTACCTCAGTATTTGAAGCCAAAACCAGGAGTAGGTAATAAATACAGAAGTGGTGCCCATGTTTCTGTAAGGGCACGTGCACAGGTTGAGTATTTGGTGAGTTTTTTACCTCAGTATTTGTAAGCCAAAACCAGAAATGGGTAATAAATACAGAAGTGGTGCCCGTGTTTCTGTAAGACCACGTGCACAGGTTGAGTATTTGGTGAGTTTTTTACCACAGTATTTGTAAGCCAAAACAAGAAGTGGGTAATAAATACAGAAGTGGTGCCTGTGTTTCTTTAACCTTCGTCTGGCTGAATAGTACAATTGTAACTATTCCCTTTTTAAATTGCAATATTTTTTTTTTTTCGAAAAGCCGTAGAGGGCTGAAATGTCGTGACATCTCAGCAGTTTTGGTCCAGAACATATTGGCCAAATTTCAATAAAATATCTCCACCCCCTTCCGAGATAAGGGGTCGAGAAATTTTGGCAAAATTATGCAGCCTGACAAAGGTTAAGATAATGCACACAGGTTGAGTATTTGGTGAGTTTTTTACCTCAGTATTTGTAAGCCAAAACCAGAAGTTGGTAATAAATACAGAAGTGGTGCCCGTGTTTCTGTAAGGCCACCTGTACATGTTGAATATTTGGTGATTTTTTTTACCTCAGTATTTGGAAGCCAAAACCATGCGTGGAAAAATCTGAGGAAAAGTATAAAAGACACACAGGCATCACTTCTATATTTTTTACCCACTCCTGATTTTGACTTACAAAAACTGAGGTAAAAAACTCACCAAATATTCAACGTGTGCATGTGGCCCTACAGAAACAAGGACACCACTTCTGTATTTTTTACCTACTCCTTGTTTTGACTTACAAAAACTGAGGTAAAAAACTCACCAAATACTCAACATGTGCACATGGCCTTACAGAAACACAGGAAACACTTCTGTATTTGTTACTGACTCCTGGTTTTCGCTTAGAAATACTGAGGTAATATACTGACCAAATACTCAACGTGTGCACATGGCCTTATAGCTCCTCTTGGCCATTTATTACCTGCAGTGGCTACCATCAGATGAAATAAATGGGTGACAGTGAAATACACAAATCTACGATCTGTCAGAGGAAGAGTTGATATTGTCAGCAACCTTTCGCTCTAGGAGCAGAGACACTCGTCTTTGAGTTCCATATATATAATTGCAGATCATCTACAGATTACTATGGAGCATGATGGGGATTACATAGAAAAATGGAAGAAAAAATATCACACATGTACTTGAAGTGATCCATTTCTATTACTACTGCAATTTGCATGTTTTATATTAATAGAATGAATGTAAAACATATTTCTGGTGTCATTTCCCATGTACTGATGGTTAACAACGAAAGTGGTCTAGAATCCTGAAGAGGCTAATGATAACATGACATGGGATTTAGGGCAGTGAAGGGCGTATGAGTTCAACTCTATAGGCCCTCCCATACACAGATGAAAGCAAATAAGAAAGCCGCGGAGACACCATCACGTGTTTCGCAACGCTGGCAGGAAAGTACTCCACACTGATGAGGGGCAAATACCCCGAAACGGCTGTCTGTGGATGGATACAAACATGTATAGGTGGTCTCCTTGACTGGAGACTGCCCTTCCCGTGGTTGTTCCTTCACGGTGAAAGACCTGGCTAGTTTCCTGCCAGCGTTGAGAAACACGTGATGGTGTCTCCGCGGCTTTCTTATTTGCATACTTCCCAGGGGGCAATGCTCTAGAATCACTGCGTTGAGAAACACGTGATGGTGTCTCCGCAGTGGATATGTTGATCTCCCTAAGGTCAACAATGCTTGCTTAAATACACAGATGAAAGTCAGCTGAACCAGCTGATGTCGGTGGGGATGGCCGACTACCTGATGTGTATGAGGGCCTCCCAATGCTCCCTCAACACATGATGTCAGCGGAAAGAAGGATTGGGCCATTGGAATTTAAGCTGATGATCTATTTTTCCGGTGAGATAAGAGGCTTTCTACTCTCTCTCCAATTGAAACATCTGAATGCTTGGCCAATGCAAGTGTCCATGAGTATGGGGGAGTCAGGAGAGATAGCTGTTTATTGAATGATAGTTCCGCCGACAGCTATGTCTCCTGAATCCCCCATACATGGGAACGCTTGGCTCAGTAGAGTGCTCCTGTGTTCACTATGATAGATCCGCTATAAGACTCATCTGACGGCGGCTTATCAACTAGGAAAACAAAAGAACCAGTTGCTAAAATTCAGCAAGCTTGATGCTTCTTTCCCCTAACACTATCTGTTGAGAAAGTCAGGAGTCCATACAAAAGAGACTGTCTGATGATCGATGATCCCGGCTTGGGTTTGGTTCACTTTAGTATAATTTAATGTGTATTATGTGATAAGTGGATAACAGCCACTTATTGTTAAAGAATTAAAAAGCTTGAAGATAACATATCTGTCAACCTACTGGTTTGAAAGGTTTTATGATATCATTGTAGGTGATTAGGGCAGTAAAATGGTAAATAATAAATCCCTGGTGGTCTACAGCAATGAAGGAATAAATTCTAACATACATTTGGGCTAGGGCAGTAAAGCAGTAAATATTGTCCCTGATGGTCTATGTCAGAGAGGGGCTTCAAATGAACACATCATTTATTGCCTGGTGCAGTGAAGGGGTTAATAATAACAACATCCCGGCAGTTTAGGGTTTACTTCAAGTACAGAATTTACCAATTGGTACAGAAGGCTTAAAGGGGCTTAAAGGCTGTTATTATACTGATACCTCACTGTTCTATAGCGTTATATCCGGGGTGCTAATCGGGAACTGCTCAAGAGATGTTTTCTTACCAGAAGTAGGTAGAAACCAGGAATGCAGTTGGGCTGTGCAGTTGAATAAGCACTCCAAACTTCTCTGCACCTTCCTTTGAAATTGACAGCCCACTGTTATTAAAGTTATTGAGAGTTTCACATTAAGTGACATCATTAATACCAGTTTTCATACATCCTTGGTGGGAGGAATGTGTACCAGTGTGTCTCAAGTATCCCTCCAGTATTGTAAAATTGGGGCATTAAGAAATCATTCAACATTTTGATGATGAGGAACAATGGAACCCTGTATTTAGCAATGTGCCACCTCTAGAGGAGATTTCTGACCATGTAAATATGAACATACATATACTGCCCTACCTTGACAGACGCCTCTAGATTGGACTTTGGCTTGTCTTCAATTCAACTTTTTTTCAGAACTAGACAAAAGAGCAAATAATATGGTCAACTTTTCATACTATAGGTTTGTCATTGTATTGAATTATTTTAAATGAATTGGACTAATTAGTATCTAGTTGGTAGTTCACTTACCTGCCTGACGATGCTGATGCCACATGCAGCCCTCGAGCTGGGTTATCATCAGATCCTTCAGAAAGTCTGGAAGTTATTGAATAAAGCAATGAGATTCAATATGATAAGTGGAGATAAGTCTTATAATGTGAATATCAGACAACTATAATGAGCTGTATATAAAGACTGGTGGACAAGTACTTCTGAAATAGGTGCCAATGCTAGGTAGTGTCTGGGTGGTTGCCTTCAGAGGTTTTAGTGTGAGTTTGTAGCTTGCAGTCTTATAGAATACCTACGGCTGCACCTTGTTGAAGAAATGTCGTCGCAGCAGCACAGCAAGGGTACTGATCACCATAATCGTGGTACACATTCTGTCAGGACCATCATCGGCATGGCACAGCACAAAGTAAATAGCTACTGCATAGTGGCCTGGATCTGAAGTTGCAGACACAGAATAGAAGACAATCCCAGTTGTGGTACCTAAGTTCTCATCAGCTCTTTGGTCAGGCAGAGTTTCCTGTTACTTTCTATTCCCAACTGCCTTTGTCATGGGTTTTTAGAGAGGATTATGGATCAGTAGAGATTACAAGACTACACCAGTTAAACTGACCTCCGAGGTGGTGTGAGCGAGGGCAGGCATTTGGTCTTTGTTATGAATCCCAGTTAATAGGCACTATTTCAATAAGTAAGCAACATGTGACATGCTAGTCATGTAATAGTCATATTATAGAGCCCCCTACCTGAGCGGATCTGGGACATTTGGTACGAATTACTGTGTTATAAAAGCATTTTAAGTGCAACCTTGAAAAAGAAAAAGTCCTCTATTTTATCAGATCCTGTGAAACCTGGAAGCAACCACAATTATCACCAATTCAGTGGCATATTTACTACTTAGGACTCTGGGAAACTTGTGTGACAGACGACTTAGTATTGTGTGTAATGTTGGGCATATTGATTGTTATCAGTTTTCCAAAACATAGGGATAATTTGGCAGACCTATTTTGAAGAAGTTTCCTAGATCATTTAAGTCTTACTTAAATTGCCTAAAAAGCCACATTTGACTTTTAGGATTGCTACTTCCAATAGGTGGCGCTAGAGTTTGTCTCCTTCCTCACTGGAGGGACAATTTGAATAATTCCCAGAGGGGCATTGCAGCTATAAGTCCCCTTACTAACATCCAGACTGGTTTGTCAGGTCTCCATAAGTAGAATAGTTTTCCCCATGGTCCCCACATAGCTTCTCATAAGCCAGATCAGATACCCACACTTTGCACTGACGAGGGGCAATCACCCCGAAACACTGTGTCTGCAAATTGGGATTCTGATCTGGCAATAAATCCTACGTTTTATAAAAAGGCTTGTTTAAAAATTAAAATTTGACTTTTAAGGCCCATTTACACACAACGATATCACTAACGATATGTCGTCGGGGTCACGGAATTCGTGACGCACATCCGGCGTCGTTAGCGACGTCGTTGCATGTAACAGCTCTGAGCGAGTGTTAACGATCCAAAATACTCACCTAATCGTTGATCGCTGACACGTCGTTGATTTTCAAAATCTCGTTGGTCGTTGTGGACGTAGGTTGTTTGTCGTTCCTGAGGCAGCACTCATCGCTACGCGTGACACCCCGGGAACGACGAACAACAGCTTACCTGCGCCCTCCAGCAACGAGGTGGGTGTGTCGTAAATGCGGCTGGTCTCCGCCCCTCTGCACAAGAACCTCCCACTTAACAAAGAGATTGTTTGCCGCCCACAGTGACGTTGCTGGGAAGGTAAGTACGTGTGACTGTTGTTAGCGATATTGTGTGCCACGGGCAGCGATTTGCCCGTGACGCACAAATGACGGGGGTGGGTACGCTCACTAGCGATATCCCTAGCAATATCGTAGCGTGTAAAGCCCCCTTTAGGATTGCTACTTCCAATAGGTGGCGCTAGAGTTTGTCTCCTTCATCACTGGAGGGACAATTTGAATAAAAAATAATCTAAATTCTTGAACTTTAAAAAGATTCTGCTCTCCTCCGCTGTCAGCATTATTTTTATTGGTGCATTGGGATATTGATCATGCAAGTTTCCAATTCAGAGATTTGAAGAACGCACCAAAGAGAAGTCATGCAATTTCAAGCTCTGCAGGAGGCATAACACAGAGGATAAGTCATCAATGTCTGATCGGCTGGGGTCCAACACAAGACACCTTCTCCGAACAGCTGTTATTGGTGCCGGCAATGGCAGCAGTTGGCCGTAAATGCACAGTTTCGGAATTGTCCTGTCTTCTGATAGTGGCCAATGCCGGGTACTGCACATCCGCCTCCTATTGATTTGAATGGGAGGAAGATGTGCAGTACCCACCTGCGGCGCTATGAGAAGACTCCGGAAGTGAGCATTTCTTGCTGCCGCCACCGGGACCAATAGCACCTGATTGGCTGGGGTGCAGGATGTTGGACCCCGGCCAATCAGACATTGATGATCTATCCTGAGGATAGGCCATCAATGTAAAAGTAGTGGACAACCTCTTTAATAGCTCTTTACAAAGGCAGACCAAGGTGGAAATGTTGCACACTGAATGATCTGGAATAAGGTAGATTGTTCATTGAATATGAGCTGACATTCTTCTCTGTAATCCTGTTTACACAAAATGACGAGCTGTTGAGAATGATGATCTTTTCTGCAAAACAAATGTGTACTATTGATTTATGAAATAAAAATTAAACCAAGTGCTATTCTTTAAGTGGATCAATGTTATAGTCTCATTGAGTTCCTTTCATACATTTAATGACCTATTGGGGGATTCTTTGTAATATATTTTCTTTTTTTTTACTACAAATTAGTATTGAGCGAGTTTTTAACTATTCGTACTCGCTATGCTGTTAGCGAGTACGGTCCGCTACTCGCATATTCATTTCGAGTAGCGGGCACAATGTAAGTGAATAGGAAATACTCGCTAAGTAGCGGGTAACCTGAAAGCCGTACTATTCGCTTCTCGTACGAAAAGTATGGCTTTCGGGTTACTCGCTACTTAGCAAGTATTTCCCATTGACTTACATTGCGCTTTCTACTCATAACAAATATGCGAGTAGCGGACAGTACTCGCTAACAGCACAGCGAATACGAATAGTTAACTACTCGCTTAATACTACTACAAATATCTTTAATACTGGCCATATTATTCCAGTAGATCTCTATGTGTGATACATTGCCTACCCCTGTCATAGATAATCATGACTTGCTACTTGGACATAGAGAGCAGAATAGAAGGAGAGAAATTTCTAAATTCTTAACATAGTTTTATCTCTGAAAAAATAGCTAAGCATAACCATATATTTTCAATATACAGTCATATGAAAAAGTTTGAGCACCCCTATTAATGTTAACCTTTTTTCTTTATAACAATTTGGGTTTTTGCAACAGCTATTTCAGTTTCATATATCTAATAACTGATGGACTGAGTAATATTTCTGGATTGAAATGAGGTTTATTGTACTAACAGAAAATATGCAATCCGCATTTAAACAAATTTTGACAGGTGCAAAAGTATGGGCACCTCAACATAAAGGTGACATTACTATTTTGTAGATCCTCCTTTTGCAAAAATAAAAGCCTCTAGTCGCTTCCTGTAGCTTTTAATGAGTTCCTGGATGAAGGTATATTTGATCATTCCTGTTTACAAAATAATTCCAGTTCAGTTAAGTTTGATGATCGCTGAGCATGGACAGCACACTTCAAATCATCCCACAGATTTTCAATGATATTCAGGTCTGGGGACTGGGATGGCCATTCCAGAACATTGTAATTGTTCCTATGCATGAATGCCTGAGTAGATTTGGAGCGGTGTTTTGGATCATTGTCTTGCTGAAATATCCATCCCCTGCGTAACTTCAACTTCATCACTGATTGTTGCACATTATTGTCAAGAATCTGCTGATACTGAGTTGAATCCATGCGACCCTCAACTTTAACAAGATTCTCGGTGTCGGCATTGGCCACACAGCCCCAAAGCATGATGGAACCTCCACCAAATTTTACTGTGGGTAGCAAGTGCTTTACTTGGAATGTCGTGTTTTTTTGCCTCCATGCATAACGCTTTTTTGTATGACCAAACAACTCAATCTTTGTTTCATCAGTCCACATGACCTTCTTCCAAAATGTAACTGGCTTGTCCAAATGTGCTTTTGCATACCTCAAGCGACTCTATTCGTGGCGTGCTTGCAGAAACGGCTTCTTTCGCATCATTCTCCCATACTGCTTCTCCTTGTGCAACGTGCGCTGTATTGTTGACCGATGCACATTGACACCATCTGCAGCAAGTCGAAGCTGCAGGTCTTTGGAGGTGGTCTGTGGATTGTCCTTGACTGTTCTCACCATTCTTCTTCTCTGCCTTTCTGATATTTTTCTTGGCCTGCCACTTCTGGGCTTAACAAGAACTGTACCTGTGTTCTTCCATTTCCTTACTATGTTCCTCACAGTGGAAACTGACAGTTTAAATCTCTGAGACAACTTTTTGTATCAATCCCCTGAACAACTATGTTGAATAATCTTTGTTTTCAGATCATTTGAGAGTTGTTTTGAGGAGCCCATGATGCCACTCTTCATAGGAGATTCAAATAGGAGAACAACTTGCAAGTGGCCACCTTAAATACCTTTTCTCATGATTGGATACACCTGCCTATGAAGTTCAAAGCTCAATGAGGTTACAAAACCAATTTAGTGCTTTAGTAAGTCAGTAAAAAGTAGTTAGGAGTGTTCAAATCAAGAAATTGATAAGGGTGCCCATTTTTTTGCATCGGTCAAATTTTGTTTAAATGCGGATTGCACATTTTCTGTTAGTACAATAAACCTCATTTCAATCCAGAAATATTACTGAGTCCATCAGTTATTAGATATATGAAACTGAAATAGCTGTTGCAAAAACCCAAATTGTTATAAAGAAAAAAGGTTAACATTAATAGGGGTGCCCAAACTTTTTCATATGACTGTATTTTCTTGCTCCAACATTGAACGTATTGTTGGTTCAGTGATTTTCTGGATTGTGAAGAACAATTTGGTACATGCTTCAACCACTTCTGGCACAATTGCTTTGTTCTCATCTCGCTACAGAATGCCTGAATATCAAATACCAGGACTGATACCTAAGTCCTGGCAGGAAACAGAGGAAACCGGATCTATAAGAATGTGTGAAACACAACAAATTGGGATATAATTACCAGAAGTACACATTATATGGGTCATTGTTATACTGAGGGAAAGAAAAATGAAAAACATTATAAGATGGGAGACAATGATAACAGTGAGGGAATGGAAATTGGGTAAAGTCCCACATTTGAACCGTAAACAACCGTGATGACAACTGGTTGAGAAGGCGTAATAGACTTTCTGTTGAGTTGTTAGCTAACTCAAGACGGGCACATGTAACATGCACGATTACATTAACTAAATTGGCCTATATTTCTTTTGAGTGCACTTATTTATTATAATGGGGTTTATTGTATTTTATATAAGTTGGCTTAGAATAGCAGATGTTATAAATAGCGATGAGCGAGCACGTCCATGCTTGGTAATCGTAACCAGCAGTTGGAGCTTGGATGGTATTGACTTGAGTACCTGAGTATAATGGAAATCAACAGAAACGAGCATATTTCAGGACGTTTTCCTTGAAAAATGCATGAATCCCCTATTGACTTCCAATTATACTTGGGTACTCAAGTTGCGCCCATCCAAACAACAATTACTAGTTTGTGCTCCAAGTAATGAAATTACCATTGCTTACCTGTTGAATCTTGCACTACTTTAGCACTACTGTTCCAGTGGATATTTCATGAAGTCCTGCGTTGAGTGTCAACCATCAATAATGAGACCACTGCAATTAATCACAGGTCTAAGTGGTGATTTACTGTGCATGGAAATGTTGAGGTCAATGATTAGCTGTCACATCTGCACTGGATGGCATGTGGTCACTGCAGGATATGAAGTATTGAGGGATTGATTAAGGGGGGGCAAATAATGATTATTTTATTTTATATCAATCTCTATTATTGGTCAAGTTTTCTAAAATCCCAGAAAACTCCTCTGCAACAGTCAAAATCAAGAAAGTTAATATAGGGTGCGTAGCCAGGAAAATACTTAGGTCTGCATAACAACTATATGCACAGAATAGCAGGGTAGAGGAAGTATCAGTAATCCCCGTCTGAGCTACTTAATGAATTTACCTTGTACCAGATCTAACTCATGTACATCTAGAGCACTGGTATCTGTAAATAGGCCATTCAGTAATTAGTATGCATACTTTCATTATGGTTTTTTTCATGGGAGAATCAATTGAAAAAGAACCCATAGTGAGGTTACTTGCTAAAAAAGTTGAGTTAAATACCTTGTAAAAGTCCCTGAATTCCCCTGATTCTGCCACTCTTTTTTATATATTTATTTGAAATATTCACATTTGTTTATTTTGCAGCGCAGTATGTGAAATCTCTGGTGTTTCTTTTCAGTTTTCTCTAGGGGAGTAGTTTTTCATCCCACCTGCCTAGACCCTGCCAATCACAGCTTGATAGCTCATTTAACAGTCCATAAGTCTCAGATACTACCAAGCTGTGATTGTCCTTAACAATAGTAAGGGCTGGTTCACACTAAGCGACAGCGACAACGAGGTCGCTGTTACGTCACCATTTTCTGTGACGTAACAGCGACCTTGTAAGTCGCTGTTATGATCGCTGCTTAGCTGTCAAACACAGCAGCCGAAGCAGCGATCATAACCGCGAGAGCAGGGAGCCGCGCACACTGCTTAGCGCTGGCTCCTTGCTCTCCTAGCTACAGTACACATCGGGTTAATTAACCCGATGTGTACTGCAGCTACATGTGCAGAGAGCCGGAGCGTGAGAGCTGCGGAGGCTGGTAACTAAGGTAAATATCGGGTAACCACCTTGGTTAACCGATGTTTACCCTGGTTACAGCTTACCGCAGCTGCCAGATGCCGGCTCCTGCTCCCTGCTCGCTTCATTTCGTCGCTCTCTCGCTGTCACACACAGCGATCTGTGTGTCACAGCGGGAGAGCGCCTTTGAAGAAAACGAACCAGGGCTGTGTGTAACGAGCAGCGATCTCGCAGCAGGGGCCAGATCGCTGCTCAGTGTCACACACAGCGAGATCGCTAATGAGGTCACTGTTGCGTCACCAAAACCGTGCCATAGCAGCGATTTCGGTAGCGATCTCGCTATGTGTGAAGCACCCCTAAGGAGATCCTGGGAGTTGGTGTTGACAGCCATTATCAGCCTGCAGACCATGCAGGAAAAACAGTACTGATGAAACCTAGTAAATATCAACAAGTAAACATTTACATCCAGGTACCTTATAGATTACATATTCTCTTATTGGAGTAAGGCCTAAGACACACGGCATGAAAATCGGCCTATGTCCCAGCACCCTTGAACGATTATTTTTTCAGCCCTAATCGGACAGAGAAAACAATCGCAGCATGCTGTGATTGTAATGCGAGTCTAGTTTCTCTCACACCCATTCAAGTCTATGGAGTGAGAGAAAGATTGCACTGCACTCGCAGTACACCGGTGTACCGCGAGTGCAGGGTGAGAATGGCAATAGCTAGCAACGGAGGAGAGAGGGAGATAAATTCCTCCCTCCCCTCTGCAGAGCCAGCCTGCCCCTCTTCAGAGCCGGCCCGCCCCTCCTCAGAGCCGGCCCGCCCCTCCTCAGAGCCGCCCTGCCCCCCGCAGCTGACGTCCAGCATGAGCTGAGTGTCATGCAAGGATCGCAGTAGATCCTCGTGTGGCCCCAGCCTTAGTCTCTTTCTTTTTGTCTACATCTTGACCAAATCCCATGATGAATTTTCACAGCTACAGCTTGTCTCTGCAGACTTACTGTACATCCTCTTGGGTCTCCTTCAGCACATCGTGACAGAGTGCTCTTAAATATAAGAGTATTATTAAAATGCCCTATGCATAAAAATGTATGTCCATCTTATGTGCTAAATAAGCTGAGTTTATCATCTGCCATCTACATCAGAACAGCTGGCCGTGTGGTTTGATCTCATTATTAACTGGTTTCTTGCAGTTTTCAACTCTCCTGCACACCTACACAAGGAGCTTGTACTTACTAGACTGTGCAGAGCTGCACTGTTTGTTGCCTGCTGCTGACATATCAGTGATATCAAGCTGCAGAATGTCACTCTGTTGATGCACGTGGCAGAAGATTATATTCTGTCATATGAAGCAACAGATCATCATTTGCAGTTTTGCATCACTGATCGATCTGTCATCTGCAGGAAACAATCACAGCTCAGCTCTACTCTAGCTATTACAGATGATTTTGTGGAGGTGTGCAGGAGAGCTGAGCTCTGCTAGAAACCAGCTAATGATTATGTATAAACACACAGGCAGCAATACTGATGTAAGTGACAGAATATAAAATTGGTCAGGCAAGGTACTGGAAAGAAGAAAATAGTGCACAGAAGTAAAAGGTGAACTGTAAAGTTGGATTAGCTTCATGATAGCTCAGAAAGGTGGGGCTAGTCAGAAGTAGTCAAGAGCGGGGCTTCTATGGAATGAGGAGAATGCAAGGTGCTGCTTGAAAATATAGTTTTAGCAATGTAAGAATAAGACTTCGATCTAAGAATAAGGATTCGGATAGCTGAGGGACTGAAACCACAGGCAGGTAGATGACGTCCTGAAGATCACAATCAAGAGGGTGCAATATTGCAGTGGTGCTCATTATCTGAAGATAGTCCTGGATACATTCAAATTAAAAAATAAAAGAAGAAGTGGCACTCACCATAGCATGCAACAAATTACTTTATTTCATGAAAAATCACGAAATCACTATGGGCCGGGAAGTGGATGCAAGCCGCACGAAGGACGACGTCTGTTTTGCGCAGAGGCGCTTCAATAGGTCCTTGAATGGAAGTGACATATCTCCACTGCTATTTGTATTAATTGGACACCTGATACCATCATCACAGATTAAAAACATACATCTAAAAACCTGGAATTACAATAAATTTGTTACAAAAATACAGACAGATCATTCCTATAATTTAATCCTAGCTTCCCTTGAGTTCCATATTTTATAATTAATCTTGCTTCCTCTCTCAATAGATTGATGAATATGTCCTTCACATCCTGTTTTGGTGGCTCCACGATAACCTTTTTGGATGTCTGCATTGAAATTGTGGACAATTGTATCAACACACATGTTCACAGAAAACCGACTGCTTCAAATACATTGTTGCATTTTGACAATTCACATGCTTGGCACACAAAATATTGCCTTCCGTTTAGTCAATTTATAAAAATTAGAAGGGTTAATAATAGTGATGAGCGAGCATGCTTGTCACTACTCGGTACTCGCACGAGTATCGCTGTACTCGGGCTGCTCGGCGGGGACCGAGTAATCTCGCGATACTCGTGCTGTACTCGTGGTCTTCATTTCTGCATGTTGGCGCTCTTTTGAGAGCCAGCCCTCATGCAGGGATTGGCTGGCAGACCACTGCAATGCCACAGCCCTGTTAGTTGTGGAATTGCAGTGATTGGCCGGCCTGCACAGCGTGACCGAGCCTTTATACCGGCCGGCGCGCTGTGCTCTGCTCACAACTATCCAGACAGTCAGTGCAGGGAGAGTGTCACTGATTCAGGGAAAGCTTTGCGGCCCTTTATAGTTAGTTCCGGAGCAGGGCTGCAAACAGTGTGACCAGAAGTCCTTCTCAGGACTATTCTAGTTGTATACAGGCAGGCAGGGTATAGCCAGGTCGGAGTACAGTAGCAGAGTCCTTCTCAGGACTATTGTTGCTATATACAGGCAGGGTATAGCCAGGTCGGAATACAGGCTAGTGACCAGAAGAGTCCTTGTCAGGACTATTGTAGCAGTATACAGGCAGGCAGGCAGGCAGGGTATATAGCCATTCCTAGTGGTGACCGTATACCAGCCTTCATCATATCTGGGGCTGGTGTACACAGTGTAAAACAGTCCAGATAGTGTCAGACTTCTCAGTAATTGTCGCTCCTAAAAACCAGTTAGGTTCTTATTGCGTCCGTGCTTGCATTTAAAAACAGCACGTGTGTGCCTGTCGGTGGCAGCGTACAGGTGCGCGTTTTGCACAAACTATTATATAACGCACAAGTCTAGTGTATAATACACGTCAGTCAGCAGTGTCTGATAGTGTCAGACTTCTCAGTAATTGTCGCTCCTAAAAACCAGTTAGGTTCTTATTGCGTCCGTGCTTGCATTTAAAAACAGCACGTGTGTGGCAGTCGGTGGCAGCGTACAGGTGCGCGTTTTGCACAAACTATTATATAACGCACAAGTCTAGTGTATAATACACGTCAGTCAGCAGTGTCTGATAGTGTCAGACTTCTCAGTAATTGTCGCTCCTAAAAACCAGTTAGGTTCTTATTGCGTCCGTGCTTGCATTTAAAAACAGCACGTGTGTGGCAGTCGGTGGCAGGGTACAGGTGCGCGTTTTGCACAAACTATTATATAACGCACAAGTCTAGTGTATAATACACGTCAGTCAGCAGTGTCTGATAGTGTCAGACTTCTCAGTAATTGTCGCTCCTAAAAACCAGTTAGGTTCTTATTGCGTCCGTGCTTGCATTTAAAAACAGCACGTGTGTGGCAGTCGGTGGCAGCGTACAGGTGCGCGTTTTGCACAAACTATTATATAACGCACAAGTCTAGTGTATAATACACGTCAGTCAGCAGTGTCTGATAGTGTCAGACTTCTCAGTAATTGTCGCTCCTAAAAACCAGTTAGGTTCTTATTGCGTCCGTGCTTGCATTTAAAAACAGCACGTGTGTGGCAGTCGGTGGCAGGGTACAGGTGCGCGTTTTGCACAAACTATTATATAACGCACAAGTCTAGTGTATAATACACGTCAGTCAGCAGTGTCTGATAGTGTCAGACTTCTCAGTAATTGTCGCTCCTAAAAACCAGTTAGGTTCTTATTGCGTCCGTGCTTGCATTTAAAAACAGCACGTGTGTGGCAGTCGGTGGCAGCGTACAGGTGCGCGTTTTGCACAAACTATTATATAACGCACAAGTCTAGTGTATAATACACGTCAGTCAGCAGTGCCTGATAGTGTCAGACTTCTCAGTAATTGTCGCTCCTAAAAACCAGTTAGGTTCTTATTGCGTCCGTGCTTGCATTTAAAAACAGCACGTGTGTGGCAGTCGGTGGCAGGGTACAGGTGCGCGTTTTGCACAAACTATTATATAACGCACAAGTCTAGTGTATAATACACGTCAGTCAGCAGTGTCTGATAGTGTCAGACTTCTCAGTAATTGTCGCTCCTAAAAACCAGTTAGGTTCTTATTGCGTCCGTGCTTGCATTTAAAAACAGCACGTGTGTGGCAGTCGGTGGCAGCGTACAGGTGCGCGTTTTGCACAAACTATTATATAACGCACAAGTCTAGTGTATAATACACGTCAGTCAGCAGTGTCTGATAGTGTCAGACTTCTCAGTAATTGTCGCTCCTAAAAACCAGTTAGGTTCTTATT
Organism: Anomaloglossus baeobatrachus; assembly: GCF_048569485.1. Taxonomy (NCBI): domain Eukaryota; kingdom Metazoa; phylum Chordata; class Amphibia; order Anura; family Aromobatidae; genus Anomaloglossus; species Anomaloglossus baeobatrachus. The sequence goes on along the minus strand of NC_134357.1, from coordinate 292,899,368 downwards.
GCGTCCGTGCTTGCATTTAAAAACAGCACGTGTGTGGCAGTCGGTGGCAGCGTACAGGTGCGCGTTTTGCACAAACTATTATATAACGCACAAGTCTAGTGTATAATACACGTCAGTCAGCAGTGTCTGATAGTGTCAGACTTCTCAGTAATTGTCGCTCCTAAAAACCAGTTAGGTTCTTATTGCGTCCGTGCTTGCATTTAAAAACAGCACGTGTGTGGCAGTCGGTGGCAGGGTACAGGTGCGCGTTTTGCACAAACTATTATATAACGCACAAGTCTAGTGTATAATACACGTCAGTCAGCAGTGTCTGATAGTGTCAGACTTCTCAGTAATTGTCGCTCCTAAAAACCAGTTAGGTTCTTATTGCGTCCGTGCTTGCATTTAAAAACAGCACGTGTGTGGCAGTCGGTGGCAGGGTACAGGTGCGCGTTTTGCACAAACTATTATATAACGCACAAGTCTAGTGTATAATACACGTCAGTCAGCAGTGTCTGATAGTGTCAGACTTCTCAGTAATTGTCGCTCCTAAAAACCAGTTAGGTTCTTATTGCGTCCGTGCTTGCATTTAAAAACAGCACGTGTGTGGCAGTCGGTGGCAGCGTACAGGTGCGCGTTTTGCACAAACTATTATATAACGCACAAGTCTAGTGTATAATACACGTCAGTCAGCAGTGTCTGATAGTGTCAGACTTCTCAGTAATTGTCGCTCCTAAAAACCAGTTAGGTTCTTATTGCGTCCGTGCTTGCATTTAAAAACAGCACGTGTGTGGCAGTCGGTGGCAGCGTACAGGTGCGCGTTTTGCACAAACTATTATATAACGCACAAGTCTAGTGTATAATACACGTCAGTCAGCAGTGTCTGATAGTGTCAGACTTCTCAGTAATTGTCGCTCCTAAAAACCAGTTAGGTTCTTATTGCGTCCGTGCTTGCATTTAAAAACAGCACGTGTGTGGCAGTCGGTGGCAGCGTACAGGTGCGCGTTTTGCACAAACTATTATATAACGCACAAGTCTAGTGTATAATACACGTCAGTCAGCAGTGTCTGATAGTGTCAGACTTCTCAGTAATTGTCGCTCCTAAAAACCAGTTAGGTTCTTATTGCGTCCGTGCTTGCATTTAAAAACAGCACGTGTGTGGCAGTCGGTGGCAGCGTACAGGTGCGCGTTTTGCACAAACTATTATATAACGCACAAGTCTAGTGTATAATACACGTCAGTCAGCAGTGTCTGATAGTGTCAGACTTCTCAGTAATTGTCGCTCCTAAAAACCAGTTAGGTTCTTATTGCGTCCGTGCTTGCATTTAAAAACAGCACGTGTGTGGCAGTCGGTGGCAGCGTACAGGTGCGCGTTTTGCACAAACTATTATATAACGCACAAGTCTAGTGTATAATACACGTCAGTCAGCAGTGTCTGATAGTGTCAGACTTCTCAGTAATTGTCGCTCCTAAAAACCAGTTAGGTTCTTATTGCGTCCGTGCTTGCATTTAAAAACAGCACGTGTGTGGCAGTCGGTGGCAGCGTACAGGTGCGCGTTTTGCACAAACTATTATATAACGCACAAGTCTAGTGTATAATACACGTCAGTCAGCAGTGTCTGATAGTGTCAGACTTCTCAGTAATTGTCGCTCCTAAAAACCAGTTAGGTTCTTATTGCGTCCGTGCTTGCATTTAAAAACAGCACGTGTGTGGCAGTCGGTGGCAGCGTACAGGTGCGCGTTTTGCACAAACTATTATATAACGCACAAGTCTAGTGTATAATACACGTCAGTCAGCAGTGTCTGATAGTGTCAGACTTCTCAGTAATTGTCGCTCCTAAAAACCAGTTAGGTTCTTATTGCGTCCGTGCTTGCATTTAAAAACAGCACGTGTGTGGCAGTCGGTGGCAGCGTACAGGTGCGCGTTTTGCACAAACTATTATATAACGCACAAGTCTAGTGTATAATACACGTCAGTCAGCAGTGTCTGATAGTGTCAGACTTCTCAGTAATTGTCGCTCCTAAAAACGAGTTAGGTTCTTATTGCGTCCGTGCTTGCATTTAAAAACAGCACGTGTGTGGCAGTCGGTGGCAGCGTACAGGTGCGCGTTTTGCACAAACTATTATATAACGCACAAGTCTAGTGTATAATACACGTCAGTCAGCAGTGTGTGATAGTGTCAGACTTCTCAGTAATTGTCGCTCCTAAAAACCAGTTAGGTTCTTATTGCGTCCGTGCTTGCATTTAAAAACAGCATGTGTGTGGCAGTCGGTGGCAGCGTCAGGCTCCATATTGTCCCTGGATAGAGACGTGCATGATGGCCTGTAAACATGAAGTGCCCATTGTAAGGAAGTGGGTCTATTGTAGTATAGCCCTTAGGCAGGGCAGCCAAAAATTGGGAGGCTCCATATTGTCCCTGGATAGAGACGTGCATGATGGCCTGTAAACATGAAGTGCCCATTGTAAGGAAGTGGGTCTATTGTAGTATAGCCCTTAGGCAGGGCAGCCAAAAATTGGGAGGCTCCACATTGTCCCTGGATAGAGATGTGCATGAGGGCCTCAAAACATTGTTCCCATTGCAAAGGAGCGGGTCTTCTGTCGTTGTAATGCCCATTCAGAAAGAATGGGCGAAAAAATTTACCACTGGGGGTATACCTGAAACAACGGCTTAACTATTGTAACGGTCACCATGATGGCGCATGAGGAGAAGGAGGAGCAGTCCAGCGATTAGCCAAAGTCCAGAAGTGTGTTACCATGGGTGAGTGGAGGTACATGGCAAATTCCCGTTACAAACTTTAAATTCCGCTGTAATTTGCTGTTGGTGTGTGTGGTGAAGTCGGGCCAAATCCAACCCTTGTTCATCTTGATCAGAGTCAGCATGTCAGCATTTACAGTTGACAGGCGGGTGCGTTTATCTGTAATGATTCCACCTGCGGCACTAAAAACACGCTCTGACAAAACGCTAGCGGCAGGGCAGGCCAGGACTTCCAAGGCGTAGAGAGCCAATTCATGCCACGTGTCCAGCTTGGATACACATTAATTGTAAGGCACAGAGGAATGTCGGAGTACAGTTGTTTGATCTGCAAGGTACTCCTTGAGCATCTGGGCAAACTTAGGATTTCTTGTGGCACTACCCCTCACCTCAGGGGCTGTGGTATGTGAGGGGCTGAGAAAACTGTCCCACATCTTAAAGACTGTTCCCCTACCTCTGGCGGATTGGACTTGTGCCCCTCTCGGCTGTACGCCTTGGTTGTCCACTGATTCCTGACCTATGCCGCTAGCGTTTTGTGAGGGGAATGCTTTGCCTACTTCCGTGACTATGGCCTTCTGGAACTGCTGCATTTTGCCTGACCTCTCTGCCTCGGGAATAAGAGACATAAAGTTGTCCTTTTAGCGTGGGTCTAACAGTGTTACCAACCAGTAATGATTGTCGGCCAAGATGTTCTTAACGCGAGGGTCACGAGACAGGCAGCTTACCATAAAGTCAGCCATGTGTGCCAGACTCTTAACAGCCATCACTTCAGTATCCTGACCAACACGATGACTGAACATGCTGTCCTCCTCCTCCTCCTCCTCCTCATCATCTACCCTGTCCTCTGGCCAGCCACGCTGAACCGAGGATATGACTGCATGTCATATCCTCAATTTGGCCAGAGAGTTGCTCCATGTCTTCATCCTCCTCCTCGTCATAGTCCTCCACTGCACGTTGTGATGAGACGAGGCTGGGCTGTGTGTTATCATCACCCACACCCACTACTGTTTCTTGCTCAAACTCATCGCGCTCCGCCTGCAATGCATCATGGTTGTTTTTTGAGCAGAGACCATTTTAGAAGGCAGAGAAGTGGTATGGTGACGCTAATAATGTCGTCATCGCCGCTCACCATCTTGGTGGAGTCCTCAAAGTTTTGGCGGATGGTGCATAGGTCGGACATCCCTCTCCACTCCTCAGGTGTTATGTGTGGAGTTTGACCCATTTCCCGACGGCTTAGGTGATGCAGGTACTCAACAACTGCCCTCTTCTGCTCACATATCCTGACCAACATGTGCAGAGTTGAATTCCAAAGCGTGGGGACATCACACACCAGTCTGTGTGCCGGAAGATGCAAACGGCGTCTTAAGCCGGCAAGGCCGGCTGAAGCAGTAGGTGACTTTCGAAAATGTGCAGACAGGCGGCGAACTTTTACCAGCAGATCAGACAGCTCTGAGTATGACTTTAGAAACCGCTGAACCACGAGGTTGAGCACATGGGCCACGCATGGAACATGTGTCAGCTGGCCTCGCCTCAAAGCCGCCACCAGGTTCCGGCCATTGTCACACACGACCTTTCCTGGCTTTAGGTTCAGAGTTGTGAGCCAGTGATCTGCCTGCTGTTTCAGAGCTGTCCACACCTCTTCTGCATTGTGGGGTTTGTCACCTATGCAGATTAGCTTCAGCACTGCCTGTTGCCGCTTCGCCGAGGCAGTGCTGCAGTGCTTCTGTGTCGCCCTGGACAAGCCAGGGGCCACAGAGCACAACACTTAAACACCCCACACTCCCTGCAGGCATATCATAGTCAAAACACAAAATCCTAGTTGCCTTCCCCAGGGGCTGTTGTCCACACCAGGGTGTGGAGCCAGGCGGTTGGTCTCCACCCACCGAGGAGGAGGGAAAACACAGGCAGTGAGAGTTAAGCTAAGGAAGTGGAAGGAGGAAAGTAGTAGAGAGGAGAAAAGTGACAGCAAAGAGCCTGAAGTTGGTCCGGGTGTGTGGACCGGACAGGACAGCAAGGTTGGCAGGATGTGGTGACCGTCTGCAGTTGAGGCCGATTGGAGTCTGCCGTAAGGACCGTGGACGGGTGGTGACCCGGCCGTACCGGACCGGTATACAAAGAGAAGCCAGCACCATTGGCAGAGGACTTTCGGATCCCGGCAAGGCTTGGTGTCGCCGTGAATTTGCCAAATCCGTTAGTGAAGGGAACCTCAGGGTTTCCAAACAGCCAAGTCCAGATAGAAGGCAACCGTACAACCGTGAAGGGGAGACACCGCCACCGCCAAGGGCAACCGTCTCCCAGGGCCAGCGCCTGTGGGCAAAAGGGGCTCCTCCGGCCCATATCCAGGTCGGGGAGCGGGTTACCGTTGGGAAACCATCACTACCAACACTTAACTTAGGTGCAGGGAGAGACAGTCATCACTAACCTGCAGGGAGGAACAACCGCAGCCGTCCGAGTGACCCGTCCATCCAGCCACTTGTTTTACCGTGAACTGTGTCATCATCATTGGGCTGAGTGAGTACCTCCATGCCGTGCGGCACAGCGCTGCCCCTGCGACCCTGCACCTCATCAGGCCCCGCAACCCGCCTGTCATCCATCTCTACCCCATCACCAGGCCCCGGGACAACCAACCCCCCTACCCACGGAGGGGAGAAATAACAACAAAGCTGCTCCCTGTCACAGGCTCCCGGGATCCCCGTCCAGAGCAGCGGTGGTGTCCACACAATCACCACAACCGTGGGTGGCGTCACGGACAATATCCCCAAAACCCACACCACCCCTTTTCACTCACGGGCGAGTAGCGCCGCTCGAGTCCCCGGGATCCGGCCATCGCTCGAGCCAACGAGCGATAGCAGCAGCCGTAGAGCAGCGTCAGCCGGACCCGAGCAGTGGGAGAGCGCACCGTCCCCTCCTCCGCCCGCGACACTTCCAGCTTGGGACTGGTGTGGAGGGTAAAGTGGATGAGGATGCGCAGGAGGAGGAGGAGGCTGAGGAGCATGACATTCCGGAGCTGTAGAGTGTGTGTGAAACCCTGACTGAGGTAGGGCCTGCAAAACTTGGTGTGTGAAGGACGTGTTCCGTCCCTCGCTCAGACTGGGTCCCAGCTTGCACAATATTAACCCAGTGTGACGTCAACGAGATGTAGCGGCCTTGCCCACATGCACTTGTCCACGTGTCTGTGGTTAGGTGGACTTTGGCTGAAACAGCGTTGTTCAGGGCACGTGTGATGTTTTGTGACACGTGGTGGTTATGCAATGCGGGGACGGCACACCGGGAGAAATAGTGGCGGCTGTGGACCGAGTAACGTGGGACAGCTGCCACCATCAGGTCGCGGAATGCTTCTGTCTCAACCAGCCTAAAAGGCAACATTTCCAGCGCAAGCAGTCGCGAAATGTTAGCATTTAGAACTGTGGCATGTGGGGTGTTGGCAGTGTATTTGCGCCTGCGTTCAAAGGTTTGCTGAATGGATAACTGAACGCTGCGCTGGGACAAGGACGTGCTTGATGATGGTGTTCTTTCTGCGTAGGCAACTGCAGGTGCAGGAGTGGAGGAGGCTTGTTCTCAGGCAGCATGGACAGGGGATTGGCTCGCATGCACAACCAGCGAAGACGTAGCAGTTACATCAGCAAGCACTGCTCCTCGACTCTGTTGTACTTCCCACAAAGTCGGGTGCTTGGCTGACATGTGCCTGATCATGCTGGTGGTGGTCAGGCTGCTAGTTTTGGTACCCCTGCTGATGCTGGCATGGCAGGTGTTGCAAATGGCCTTTTTAGAATCATCTGGAGCCAACTTAAAAAACTGCCAGTGTCAGAGTTCCGGGTTTTCCAGTTTTCTTTTGAAAGAGCTTGCCCTTTGTTAACATGGAGTTTTCTGTTCTGTTGCCCTACTTCCTGTCCATCTGTTTAAAAGCCGCCCCTAAAGCTTAGTCCAGTGCCTGAGTATACTGCTTCCTGTGTGCTCCTGCCCTGCTGCTTTTGGTTCCTGATTGTTATTCGGATCCTCTTGGAAAACAACCGACACCGACTCTGGACTTCATCTGGTATCATCTAGCTGTGCCCGGACTCCGTTTGCCGTCTTTGGTCGGCACTTCTGCCCGGTTCCTTCCGTTTAATACCACTCTGGACTCACATCACGTACGGACATTTTTGGACTTACCTATTGCCCTTTTGTGTCCCGGCTGCTGCGCATTTAGGGCTTCTGGGGTGATTGCCAGACAGTCCCTGTATAGGGGTTCGCTCTTGGTGGTCTCCCTGGGGGAGTCCGGTGCGCGGTCCCGGGAATTACCTTTCGCTCCGTCCCTGGAAGGTATTTCCTGTATTTATGTTCTACTGTGTTTTTGTTCCGTTTATGTACTATTTGCTGGTTGCATATTATAAACGTCTTGCACCAAGAACTCGTCTCTGGTTGTCATTGCCCTAACGCAATCGAAATCCTCAATACATACAATAGTATTACAGCCAGACTCGGGAAGACCTAACATTTGTACAGGCACCTTGTGTCGTGTTGTTCCGGGGAACAGTTGCCTGACGTCTGCCTGGGGCCACCACTCTGCTTCTTACTGCCTGTTGGGATGCTACGCCTCCCTCCCCCTGTGCACTGCTGTCCTCGCTCTGCATATCCTCCTGCCAGGTTGGGTCAGTTACTGGATCATCCACCACGTCGTCTTCCTCTTCCGCACCCTGCTCCTCCTCCTGACTTCCTGACAATTGTGTCTCATCATCGTCCACCCCTTGTTGAGACACGTTGCCAACTTCGTGAGAACGTGGCTGCTCAAATATTTGGGCATCTGTACATACAATCTCGTCATGGCCCACTTCAACAGGAGCTGGCGAGAGGCCAGAATTTGTGAATGGAAACGTGAACGAACAGCTCTTCCGAGTGTACAAGTGTGGGATCAGTAATGTCCGTGGACGTGTACTCGGCCTGGTGGTAGGAAGGAGGATCAGGTTCTGAAATGTGCGGTGCAGTATCACGGCTACTGACACTTGACCGTGTGGAAGACAGAGTGTTTGTGGTGGTGCCAATCTGACTGGAAGCATTATCCGCTATCCAACTAACAACCTGTTGACACTGGTCTTGGTTCAAGAGCGGTGTACTGCTGCGGTCCCTAAGAATTTGGGACAGGACGGGCGAGCGACTAGATGTGGCCCTTTGTTGTGGCGAAATTAGAGCTTGCACACAACCTCGGTCTCTGCCTGCACCACCATCACGTCCACTTCCTTGTTCGTTGACAACGCCCTTGCGCATTTTGCAATGCTGTGCTGATGTGTATTATTCACTAGACTTGTGCGTTATATCCAAGTTTTTGCAAAACTCACACAAATGCAGCGGAAAGCTGCCACCAACAGGCACACACGTGCGGTTTTTAAATGCAAGCACGGAGGCACTAAGAACCTAACAGGTCTCTATCCAGGGACAACGTGGAGCCTCCCAATTTTTGGCTGCCCTGCCTAAGGGCTATACTACAATAGACCCACTTCCTTCCAATGGGCACTTCAGGTTTACAGGCCCTCATGCACGTCTCTATCCAGGGACAACGTGGAGCCTCCCAATTTTTGGCTGCCCTGCCTAAGGGCTATACTACAATAGACCCACTTCCTTCCAATGGGCACTTCAGGTTTACAGGCCCTCATGCACTTCTCTATCCAGGGACAACGTGGAGCCTCCCAATTTTTGGCTGCCCTGCCTAAGGGCTATACTATAATACACCCACTTCCTTCCAATGGGCACTTCAGGTTTACAGGCCCTCATGCACGTCTCTATCCAGGGACAACGTGGAGCCTCCCAATTTTTGGCTGCCCTGCCTAAGGGCTATACTACAATAGACCCACTTCCTTCCAATGGGCACTTCAGGTTTACAGGCCCTCATGCACGTCTCTATCCAGGGACAACGTGGAGCCTCCCAATTTTTGGCTGCCCTGCCTAAGGGCTATACTACAATAGACCCACTTCCTTCCAATGGGCACTTCAGGTTTACAGGCCCTCATGCACGTCTGTATGCAGGGGCATTGGTGAACCTCACAATTTTGGACTGCCCTGGCAAAGGAAAATACTACAAAGACTCACTTCCTCAAAATGGGCATATTAGACTCAAGAGGCCTTCATGTACGTCTCTTCTCAGGGACATCGGAGTGCCACACAATGTTTTCACGTAAAATCTTTCATGTATTAATCTCAAAAAGTAACATACACCAGCTCTATCTCACTATTGCGTATGTGCCCTTAACATTTCTGCCATGAAAAATCATTTTGGGGTCATTTTGGAAGGTTTTCTGGTGAGTCCGTAAAAATGGCGTGAAACGCGGACAAAATTGTTCACAGCTGTGACTTTTGAGTGATAAATGCTTCAAGGGGTCTTCCCCATGCTGTTGCCATGTCATTTGAGCACTCTTCTGAGACTTTTGTGCCATTTTTAGGGTTTCTCCATGCTGCCGGGGGGTCATTTCACAAAAATACTCGGGTCTCCCATAGGATAACATTGGGCTCGTTGCTCGGCCCGAGTACACGAGTATCTTGGGAGGCTCGGCCCGAGCTTCGAGCACCCGAGCTTTTTAGTACTCGCTGATCACTAGTTAATAATGATGAGAACAAATTAATGGAACAGGCTCTAGATTTAAAAAAGTGTTTGTACAATAGGGGTTATCCATTTGAGATTGTAGAGGAAGCTTTAAAAAAGGCTCAAAAAAGTGCTGGGTGCAAGAAAGAGAAAAAGATTTTTTGTGAAAAAAAAATTGGTGAGAATAATTTGAAAAAGATTCATTTTCAATTTCAAATTTGCACTATGACAAACAAATAAGAAATGCGCTACATAAGAATCGGTACCTCCTCTGTAGTGACAGTACTTTAAAACAAATGACAGTCAATAAACTGCTAATTACTTACCTTAGGGGCCAAAACATGAAGGGTATCTTAGTACAGAATAGAGTAACAAAAACAGTAACTTGGTTAGAGAAAGCTTGTCTTTTGGGATTTTTTTGCTGCGACAATTTCCGTTTTTGCAAATTACATAATACTCTTAATCCAGTAAAAATTGGCCCTCATTCTCATAGAGTAAAACTGTTCATTTCATGTAAAAGCATATATGTGGTATATGCCATTTTTTGCCCTTGTGGCAGGTTTTATATTGGCAACACAAAAGACTGTTATACGTATGTTTTAAAGAGCACTAGAAGTCCATTCAAACAGACAAAGGTTTCCCCCATTTATTAGCTCACAACTGTGAGGAACGCAATAGCAATCCGGAGGCACTTTCATTTACAGGCTTGGGGAGGGTTAATGTCCCAGTGCAGGGAAGCGACCTACACAATAATCTATTGAGAGTGGAAGCAAGATTAATTTTAAAGTATGGCGTTCAGGGGAACCTAGAATTAACTTTAAGGTTAAGGATCAAATTTATTGGAATTCCAGTTTTTAGATGTTGTATGTTTTTAATCTGTAGTGATTGGTAACAGGTGTCCAACTACTACAAATAGTGAAGGAGATACGTCATATCCATTCAAGGACCTGTTGAAGCGCCTCGGCACAACACAGTCGTTGCCCTCCGTGTGGTGTACATCAGCTTCCCAGTGCGGTGATTTCATGTTTTTTCATAAAAATAAATAATTTGTTGCATGCTGTGGTGAATACTACTTCTTTTTGTTTTTCAATTTGAATGGTGATATTGGAAACCACTGGTAGTTAGGAGATGTCCAGAAGACTACAGACAGGTAAGTGCAAATTTGGAAACTGTCGGCAGACAAGAAATGTCCAGAAAATCACAGACGTCCAGAAGACCACAAACAGGTGGGTGCAATATTGGAATCCACTGGCAGGCAGGTACTGAGCAGGTGCACAGGTGTACTGTGCACACAGCAACTGAAAGTTTTAGAGCAATGAATTCTTAAAGGGGTTGTCCAGTCTAAAACACAAGTCTGCTGTCACTCTTTGTGTCACTGTAGGTGATTGCAGACTTGTGAATCCTCACATCGCATGCACTGTGCGCTGAGAGGATTCTCCAGTGTCAGAGCAGTGGCGTAACCACGCTATGCATACTTTCGGCCACATTCTGACTACACGAGCGTGGCCTCGCTCAATACAAATATATTGAAAGTGTAAAACACTTTGAAAAGTCCAAATTTTTGTGCAATGCGAATTGTGCAAATACCTTACGACTTTTGCCATTTTAGAATTTTCAAGTTGTAGGCAGCCCAAACAAAATGAGCAGATCTGGGTAGGAGGCGGGGCAAATTCATCAAAAGACCCTGTTTCTTTATGCTAGAAATGTTGCTCCAGTCCCTGAGTCAAGTAACCTTTTTGGGGAGGCAGACTGAGGTGCTGTCACGTTTGCCGGATGTAGCAAGCATGGTGAGGTGCATTCAGACCTGCGTCTGAAGCACAACAAAAACACAAGAAAAGGGGGCACTGGGGACACAAAAACAACAGGAGGCTCTGGAACTAGTGAGAGGGGTAGGTGGCACCTCCTAACCTCACCTGCAACTGTCCCTTCTCTCCTCACCAGTCCCTATACAGTTTCCGCAACTGTCACCGAACAGGAACCTGGGACCCTATAAAAGGTCCTATAGTAACCCTGACTAATGAGGGGCAGATGAGGTACACTAGACCTCACCGCTGCACTAACAACACACCAGAGAAATAATGACAAACAGTGGGAAAAATAACAACCAAAAGGATATTGCCTGAGTACAGGAACTACACTAGCAGAATTTTCTTCACAGGTGACCAGGACACAAATGAGTTTGTAATAATTTAGAACCAGGCAATCCATGGAGTTCCTGGTTCTAAATTATTGCATGATGGACTTGGAGCCTACCTGAGCACCCAGACATCCCAATCAGAAGTGCCGTAAAAATGTATTCTAGTAACAAATGAGTTTGTATCTTCAGCAGAGAATCCTGGGATACACCACTATTTAAAGCTGATCACTCAGCAAGGAACTGCTTTGGAAAAGCTGCAGTAGCAAGACTGGCATTTAACCACTTAAGTGCCAAAAGAAATGAAACCCATTTAAATTAAAAGAGCCAGATGAGAGGCTCCAGTCCAAAGGCTGTCACTGGTCTCAACATGCAGAAAGACGACCGTGACAGGTGCACATTACTGACAAGATTCGCCAAATTTTTTAATACATTTATTAATGAATTAGGCACTTCTAATTCTTACACACCCCTCATTAAGACTGGTATACAGAATGTCAATCTTAATAACTGGGGGGTCTATATGTCTACAAAATATATATATGGTATATAGATATACATTATATATACAGTATAATCTATTTATTTGCCACAGCAAGTTCTCATAGACATACACTTGAGTATTAAAATACTTTAAAGTCTGTTCAGCAGATTTGTGTGTGTCATCTGCTGACAATGTGTCCTGTGATTTTGACCAGAGCACCAGCATTGGTCTCAGTGGAGCCATTATTACAGCAAATATCCTAAATAAGAATAGGACAAAAATGTGAATGTTTCCAGCTGAGTAAACATATATTATCCAATGGCTCTTAAAACTGAAAATGCATAAATTATATATGGGATAATAGGAATCTTCAAAGGGGTTATTGCATCAATACACCCCTTTTCCACATGTCTTGGTAAGAACATAAACATATATAGAGTGGATCCTAAGCAGGGTGCCTCTCTATTATTGCTTAAAGAAAGCAGTAAAAGAGCATTTTTCCTCAAACCCAGCCCATTTATCCATTATGTGATCCGTCATTTGCTTGAGTGGGACTATGTAATACAATTTCTCCTCACTGGTCAGGTGTCCCAGGTTGCCAGGCCAGCTTCAATATAACTTTTTAGCAATGCTCTTAACTTAGTTGCCCTTGTGATAGGTTTATCTCTCTTTTTCATTGAGGATAAGTAAACATATACAGTAGTAAGGATACATATTTTTTTCATATTTTAGAAATTATAGATAGGAAAAAGAGGCATTAAAACACCCTTTTTACACAATTCACACTAAAGCCTGCTTTACACGCGACGATATCTCGTGCGATCGCATTTGCGATCGCACCCGCCCCCATTGTTTGTGCGGCACGGGCAATTTGTTGCCCATGTCGCACAAAGTCAGTAACCCCCATCACACATACTTACCTCCCAAACGACCTCGCTGTGGGCGGTGAACATCCACTTCCTGAAGGGGGAGGGACGTTTGGCGTCACAGCGACGTCACACAGCGGCCGGCCAATAGAAGCGGAGGGGCGGAGATGAGCGGGACGTAAACATCCCGCCCACCTCCTTCCTCCGCATTGCCGGCGGCCACAGATAAGCTGCAGTTCATCATTCCTGGGGTGTCACACGGAGCGACGTGTGCTGTCTCGGGAACGATGAACAACCGGAGCACAGAAGGATGTTCGATTTTTTGAAAATGAGTGACGTGTCAACGAGCAACGATAAGGTGAGTATATTTGCTCGTTCACAGTCCCTCATTTGTGTTACACGCTGTGATATGTCAAACGAGGTCGGATGTGCGTCACTAACGATGTGACCCCAATGACATATCGTTTGATATATCGTAGCGTGTAAAGCCCGCTTTATTAGAATCTTTACTGATTTTCTTCTTCTACTACCCAAACACTGTCTCAGGTATGTTGAGTTCTTACGTCAACTGCTTATTGACTTGACTTATTCTGAACCTAAGTAGCTCTTCATATTTCATACACATATTTCACACAGTGCCATAATGGATTACGCAACAATAAAACTAGCAAAACTTTAGGGTACATGGAGTATGACCACAACAATGTAGTGATAAGACTTGGAGTGAATAATTAAATGAATAAGACAGGGTTGTAAGAAAAGCAAATGCATCATTCAATTATAGTAGACTAAAGAAATTTCGTTTTGTATAGGGAACGGAAGGAAGACCTTGGGTGAGGAGGTTCGGGAGCTACACAGTGGTCCTAAGGGGAAGTAGGCCAATCTAAGAGGCAAAAGGTATAAAGACAGATACATTTTGAGAGAATGAGGGCTAATAAAGTTGTGAGTGTTATTCCACTATCAGCAGCAAGGGAGATAGATCAATAACTGAAATAGAAACAGCAAGATAAAAAATGATGTTAAAGGGTTATTCCCAACATCTAAAGTCATTACTCACTTACCCAGAGAAAAACCCATAACTTGCAGACTAGAGAGGATCATACCACTGGGACCACTACTGAGCCCAAGAATGGGGCTCTTAAATGCCTTGTCAGAATAGTCTACCATCTTTTAATTCATTCACCATGGGACTTCTGGAAATAATTCTGAGTACAGGGCTCAGCTATCTCTGGGAGTTCCATGCTCCATTCTGATGTGGCATTTCTGAGAATCTTTGAAGGCCTCAGGTGTGAAACCATCACCAATCTGCAATACTGTGGTTAGGAAATAACTGCACATTAAAAAAACCCTTTAACCAAACCATTCAAGTTCCAGGTCTGTATGGAGCAACAGGGCTAGTTAGCCTACCAATAGGTCCGAGGCCATTGAGATGTCTTGGAGTAATAGATATGAATGGTCAGTTAGGAGTGTTAGTAGGAAAGATGTAGTAAAGTTTGCATTCTAGTTTACCAAGAAAGCAAATTCTATGAATTCTAAAATCCAAGGTGGGAACAGCAGCTCCGCTGCTTTGATCTGCAGTAATGAGTGGCTTTGAAAGTCTATTTGTTGATAACGGAGAGTAGTAGAATTGGTTTTTAACACCGCGCCAATGACCGCTATGGACGTCTTTCAATTTTCTGTACTTTATGCAAAATTCAATTCTTTCTGGTATAGCTGGTCATCACTTAATCCGCAGTGAACATATATATTTCTGTAGTGGTCAGCTCGGATGTTTAGGTTTTGAAATCCTTGAAAGTGAAGTTTGTAAAATGGGACTCATGAATGGGGACTCTCTCCAACTTTCCACTGGAAGTTTAACATGGCATCTCATGGCAAAGATTTCTCTGCAGATCTGAAAAAAAAATGTTGCTCTACATAAAAATATCCTAGGCTATAAGAAGATTGCAAACAACTTGAAACTGAGTTATATCATGGTGGCCAAGACCATACAGCGGTTTAACAAGAAAGATTCCATTCAGAATAGGTCTTGCCATGGTTGACCAAAGAAGTTGAGTGCACGTTCTCTTTGTCATATCCAGAGGTTGTATTTTCAAAATAGATGTATGAGTGCTGCCAGCAATGCTGCAGAGGTTAAATGAGTGGGGGTTAGCCTGTCAGTGCTCAGACCAAGCGCACACACTAAATCAAATTGGTCTGCATGGCTGTCATCCATGAAGGAAGCCTCTGCTAAAGATGATGCACAAGAAAGCCACAAACAGTTTGCTGAAGAGAAGCAGACTAATACATCGATTACTGGAGCCATGTGCTGTTGTCTGATGAGACCAAGATTATTTGGTTCAAATGGTGTTAAGAGTGTGTGGTGGCAACCAGGTGAGGAGTACAAAGACAAGTGTATCTTGCCTACAGTCAAGCATGTTGGTGGGAGTGTCATGGTTTGGAGTGACATGAGTGCTGCTGGCTGTGGGGAGCTGCAGTTCATTTAGGGAACCATAAATGCCAACATATACTGTGACATAATGAAGCAAAGTATGAATCCCTCCTTTTGGAAACTGGGCCGCAGGGCAGTATTTCAAGATATAACCTATATAGTCCTTCAAAAATAGAAAATCCCTAATGTCATACAATTTCACCTACAAAATTTAGGGACTTAAATAGATGTCAGTAAAAATAATTTTATTAAATACAAAAATTCATTACATATATTTAATCCTCAAAAAAGAGGTATAAAAGGTGAAGAGGGGGAGTAGATAAAAAAACATTCAGGACATAAATACAGTGAGTTGAAAGGAAAAGAGCCAATAAGGAGATCATACCCCTAACACGTCATCATGTATACAATTACAGTACATAACAGTTTGCATAGAAAGTTCTATAACAAATGATCATGCATGGAAAGTATCTGTGTCAAAAATAGGTATTGGGACTAATAAGTCATTACCAAACAACTAACCTAGACATTATTACATACATGACCATATAAATATCACCCACCATTGTCTACAAAAATCAATAGAAAATGGTGATTCACAAAAGATGCTTATAAATATGCACAACTAGTAAACATATGCAAACATTAAATAGCTCAATAATGCGTACAGAGACAGATATGAAGATGTCAACATAATAAATACATAGACTGCAAGTTATAGTCCATACAATCAATAATCAGTGGATGCAATATTCAAAATAAGTGCCTAAATGCATGCAGCAGATATGTCCCAGTAACTACCTGTAGCCATGGGTGCAGGACGTATAGTAATAGCCTCCGTGAGCCAACCTCGACACGTGTTTGCATGCAGGTTTCGTCACTTCAATATGATAACGACCCCAAAAATACCTCCAATGCAACCCTTGACTTGCTAAAGAAGCTGAGGGTAAAGGTGCTAGACTGGTCAAACATGTCGCCCAACCTAAATCCAATTGAACAACTTTGGATCATCCTCAAACGAAAAGTGGAGGAGCGCAAGGTCTCTAACATCCTTCAACTCTGTGATATCATCATGAAGGAGTAGTAGAGGATTCCAGTGGCTCCTGTGAAGCTCAAGTGAACTCCATGCCCAAGAGAGTTATGTCAGTGCTTGAAAATAATGGTGGACACATAAAATATTGATACTTTGGGCACAATTTGGCCATTATCACTTAGGGGTCTAGTTACTTTTGTTTCCAGCGGTTTTGACATTAATAGCTGTGTGTTGAGTTATTTAGAGGTCACATCAAATTTACACTGTTATACAAGCTGTACACTGACTACTTTATATTATATGAAAGTGTCGTATCTTCAGTGTTGTCCCATGAAAAGATATAATAAATAGTGATGAACAAGTGTGCTCAGCACTATTCGATACTTGATCAAACACCGGGGTGCTCGGGTACTCACAGAGCTCGGTCGAGTATCGCGGATGCTTGGATATTTTGTCAGTGAAACAATGGCCACAATGCACAGGCTTGCTTCACTGCATGATGTGTTCAGGCACCATATGCAGTCTCTCGGATGTAGTGTGTTCCCCCAAAAAAATACCCTCCCTCCTGCCAGAAGTGCTCTATTATGGCTGGCTGTATGTGGGTGGAGACCTGAACAGACCAATCATTGACTTTCCATAATGCTTGTTACTTGCATTGAGTTCATCCAAGTGTCTGACCACTGAAACAAGTAATGAGCATTTGAGCATTTTAGTGCTCACCCATCACTAATAAAATATTTACAAATATGTGATGGGTGTACTCACTTTTATGATATACTGTACATATATAAGGTGCTTTTCTCACGTCCACGAGTAATCTATCTATTTACAGGTAACTATCTATCTCTCTATCTGGATAAAAACAGAGTAAGTGGAGGCAACACACCAAAAACATTGTCCAAAAAAATGATTATTTAATGGTCTATTACCGGTAGGTCGACATTTCGGTTCAGATTTGAGAACCTTTCTTAAGAACTTTGGATTGAGAAAGTTTCACGTTTATAAATCGAAACGTTACCATAACGGGTCATTATGTAAACACTTTGCTATGTGCGCACTAGAAATGTGAAGTTTCTCAAGAAAATTTCTTGAGAAACTTCTGGGAGTGAAAGATTTCCGGACCGCCGGAAAAAATCCGCACCAAATCCGCATGCGGATTTGCAGCGGATTTGCCGCGGATTAGCCGCGAATTTGCCGCGATTTTCCCGCGGGTGGTTCCCTGCGGATTTTGCAGGCTATACTGCCGAAATCCGCAGGATACCTGCGGAAAAGAATTGACATGCTCATTTTCTCAAGAAATTTTCTCGAGAAATTCTTCTCAAGGAAATTTCTTGAGAAAAATCCGCACAGTGCGCACAGCTATTTTTTTTTCTCATAGACTTTGCTGGGAAATGTCTGCACAAAGATTGCAGACATTTCTCAAGAAATTTCCGCGGCAAATCCGGGGGTAAATCCGCGGGTAAAACGCACTAGTGCGCACAGAGCCTTAAGACCATATTTTTGGTGTGCTGCCTCCAGTTACTGTGTTTTTATCTGGATGGCTTGGTTTCTGCCAGGAAAGCTTTGGATCCTTATTGTTCTAGTGCTGCTCTAGTTTTTCCATTTGTATATATCCATCCGTCATCTTCATAAATGAACAGTCACCTCTCCTTACTTGTCTGCTTTATTCCCTATCTGATAACAATTCTTGAACATTTCTCTTAAAACTCTGTTGTGGAGTTCCTCTATTATTCCTATTGAAATTTATGAATAAATGGACCGATGGATTTCAAAGGGAACCAATCACCAGGATTTTCGTATATAACCTAAAGCCAGTGCTATGCTGGCACTATCAGGCTGATTCTCTACATACCTGTAGTGGTCAGCTCGGATTTTTAGGTTTTGAAATCCAAGAAAGTAAAGTTTGTAAAATCAGCAGCTTTTTGAGTGACAGCAGCTGAGGATCAGATAAAATCTGTGAGGGTATTCATAGTTATCCCCTCCCCCTGTTAGAATCAACATAAGTATTATACAATCGATTTAATTTTTGACTTGCAGGACCTGTGTGAGGTCATACCCATGTGGCCAAAAGTGGCGGGGCCTCAGCCAGCAAAACTGATACCAGGGGGCAACATTTTCTGTTGGCTGAGGCCCCGCCCCTTTTGGCCACATGGGTATGACCTCACACAGGTCTTGCAAGTCAAAAATTAAATTGATTGTATAATACTTATGCTGATTCTAACAGGGGGAGGGGATAACTATGAATACCCCCTGTTACGGTTGCTGTGGCTCTGGAGACTATGTCCGGATTTCTTGCTACTGCACATGTGCAAGCGCTGGAGACTAAGGCGGGCTTTGCACGCTGCGACATCGGTAACAATGTGTTACCGATGCTGCAGCGATAGTCCCGCCCCCGTCGCAGTGCAATATCTAGTGAAAGCTGCCGTAGCGATTATTATCGCTATGGCAGTTTCACACGCACATACCTGCCGTGCGACGTCCCTCTGGCCGGCGACCCGCCTCCTTCCTAAGGGGGCGGGTCGTGCGGCGTCACAGCGACGTCACACGGCAGGCGGCCAATTGAAGTGGAGGGGCGGAGATGAGCAGGATGTAAACATCCCGCCCACCTCCGTCCTTCTCATTGCAGCCGGCGGCAGGTAAGGTGAAGTTCCTCGCTCCTGCGGCTTCACACACAGCGATGTGTGCTGCCGCAGGAGCGAGGAACAACATCACACCTGTCGCTGCACCGGCATTATGGAAATGTCGGAGGCTGCAGCGATGATACGATAACGACGCTTTTGCGCTCATTCATCGTATCAAAAAGGTTTTACACGTTGCGATATCGACTGCGACGCCGGACGTGCGTCACTTTCGATTTGACCCCATCGACATCGCATGTGCAATGTCGCAACGTGCAAAGCCGCCCTTAGTCCTATCTTGGAGCCATTGCACATGTGCGGGTGACATCATCGCTGACACGAGGTCACATGTCTCTGACACCTTCTAAGCTGATTGGCCACTGGTCATGTGCTTGTGACACGTGGTCACATGTCTCTGACACCTTCTATGCCGATTGGCCGCTGGTCATGTGCTTGTGACGCTTTGCTTGGTGATAGGCCAGCGTGACGTCATTGCTGTCATTCTGGCAGCGGATTGGCTCTGGTGTCCTCCATCTTGGATGAGGCACAGAGTCTATATAAGACCCTGACGCACGCCGCCCGGCGCTCAGTCCTCTTGGTTCATGCATGAGAGTAGACGCTCTGTGCACGTTCCTCTAGGCATCTCTCTGTCTATGTTAGGTGAGCGCTACCGGCAGGGTAGCATTCTTATACCTTACAGCTTCGGCTGCAGTCCGTATCCTTACCTCTTAGTGGAGCGGACA